>NC_134798.1:5320006-5322506 GCF_046742065.1 Oratosquilla oratoria
CTTCAAAGGCATTTAATTGATTCTTTCAATCTACATTTTACCTCCACCTCCACTCCTCCCTTTCCCGCCACATTCGTACCCATGTATCTAAAGCTATCCAAATCTTCCAGCCTTTCTGCCTTGATACTTCCAATTTGCTGCCATCCTCTCCCCTTGTACGTTTCATCACCTTACTTTACCCACATTTATCTTCAACTTCCTTCTTTCGCACGTCTTCCCAAACTCCGCCACTAACTTTCTTAATCCCTCTTCTGATCCTGCTACAAGCGAATTGCCGTCAGCAAATAACAACTGGCTTATCTCCCATTTTTTTCCATTTCGTTTAACCATCGTCAATCCTCGACCCATTGCCCTTGCATTTAACTCTTTCACCACCCTATCCATGTATAAATTGAACAGCAATGGCGACATGACGCATCTCTGGTGAAGTCCTACCTTTACACAAACCATTGGCTCTCTCCATTTCTAATTCTAACACAGGCTTTATTACTTTCGTAACAACGCTTGAATACTATTCCATATATCTGCAATACCTCCAACAGTACCTTCCTGTCTACCCTGCCATTAACCTTTTCCAGATCCATAAAGGCAAAAAAAAAAAAAAAAAAAAATCCTTACTTTTTCCAAAAGCATTCTCACATATCTGTTTTACCACAAAAATCTGATACACGCAACTCCTGCCTTTCCTAAACCCACACTGTTCCTCACCAATTACCCCTTCTGTTCCTCTCCTAATCCTCTCAATCAAAACCTTCTCATAAGCCTTCCCAACTACACTCAACAAACTGATCCCTCTGAAACTATTACACTCACATTTGTCCCCTTTTCCCTTGCAAAGCGGAACTATACAAGTACTCCTCCATTCCTTTGGCATTCTACCCTCTTTTAAAGAAACATTAAACAGCCTCACCAAGCAGTCCATTATCACTGTACCTCCTTTTATTAAGACACTCAGCATGGCACCCATCTAAACCAGGTGTCTTACCTGCTCTCTTCATTTTAATAACTGATTTTCCCCCATCTTTTCTCATTTCTCCCCCATATTCCTCATTCATCACTTATTTTCTTAGTGCTTCCCACTGCAACTATCTTTCCCTCTCTATACCTTCTTCATATTTAGCAACTCCCTAAAGTACTCTGCCCATCTTCCTCTTACTGCTTTCCCTTCCATTATCATCTCTCCATCTGCACCTTTTACCTTTTCTTCTCTACATGATTTGCCTCTTCTTCCTCTCTTATTTTTTCCAAAACATCTTTTCATTGCTTTCAAAGTTTACTGTCATACCCTTACCCCACTTCACATCTGCTCTCCTCTTTGCCTCCTTTATCTTATACTTGATTTCTCTTCTCTTTACTTTGTACCTCTCATACGATTCCCTCGTCCTAATTTGTAGCCAATCTATGAAAGCCTGCTTCTTCTTTCGTACACCCTTCTTTGCTTCCTCATCCCACCATTCACTACCCTTCCTTCTATTTCCTTCTGCCCTCCTTATTCCACATACCATCTTTGCACACCTTATAACTCCCTCCTTGAACCATCCCCATTCCTCCTCTACTCCTAGTTCTACTCTATCTTTCACTCCCTCCCACTCCGCTCTCAACTTCTTCTTATACTCATTTTCCTTTTCTTTCCCATTTAAGCAGTTCACTCTAAGTACCTCCCTACCTTCTGCCCTTTTCCTCTTTCTCCATCTATTCTCCACTCTCAGTTTACCTTCCACCAAGAAATGATCTGATATTCCCCCTTCTCTCCCCTTAGAACATGTATATCCTTAACTCTTCCTACCACATTCCTGGTCACCACTATATAGTCCATTAACGTTCTATCTGCCACCCTTCCATCCACCACCCCTTCCTTTGTGTACTTATGCTTGCTTTTCTTCCAAGGCATTGTATTTGCTAACATCGACTCTCTTTCGAGACACATCTCCACCATCAATTCTCCACTACGATTTTTACATGGAGCTCCATACTTCCCAACCACTCCGTCTATTGGTTCGTTTCCTACCCTAGCATTAAGGTCTCCCAATACAACTACATTGACATTTCTCCCTAATCTCTCTATGCACTCATTTAAATTTACCCAAAAATCCTCCCTTTCCTCCACGCTCTTCTCACTACCAGGCCCACATGCACTTACAAAAACCCACATCTCCCTTCCTAGTTTCACCTTCATCCACATCAACCTTGATGATACCTCCCTCACTCCACTACACGCTTACCTATCTCTTCACTTACTAGTATAGCCACCCTTTCTCTCCCTCGTCCCCTCCTCACTCCTGAGAAGCTCCCAACTACACTCCCAAACTCACACTCGCCCCTTCCTTTCAATTTAGTTTCACTCAAAGCCAATACATCCATCTTTGTTCTCACAAACATACTGCCTATATCTTCCCTTTTACTCTCATCTGTACCACATCCACGCACATTAAAAGCCCCAAACCTTAGGGTATTGGTTGGACAACTCCTAGACCCTCTTCTGCCTTTACTTTACCTTTTT
>NC_134798.1:5330006-5332506 GCF_046742065.1 Oratosquilla oratoria
CGTTTAAGCAGTTCACTCTAAGCACCTCCCTACCCTCTATCCTTTTCCTCTTTCTCCATATATCCTCCACTCTCAACTTACCTTCCACCAGAAAATTATCTGATATTCCCCCACTCTGTCCCCTTAGAACATATACATCCTTAACTCTTCCTACTATACTCCTAGTTACCATTATATAGTCCATTAACGCTCTATCTGCCACCCTTCAATCCACCACCCTCTCCTATGTGTACTTATGCTAGACTTTCTTCCAAAACACTGTATTTGCTATCATCAACTCTTTAGACACATCTCCAGTATCAACTCTCCACTACAACTTTTCCTGGAACTCCATACTTCCCAATCACACCGTCTATTGGTTCATTTCCTTCCCTAGCATTAAGGTCTCCCAATACCACTACATTGATATTTCTCCCTAAACCTTTTATGCACTCATTCAAATTCATAAAAAAAACTCCCTTTCTTCTACACTTTTCTCACTATCAGGCCCATATGCACTTACAAAACCCCACATCTCCTTTCCCAGTTTCACCTTCATCCACATTAACCTTGAAGAAACCTCCTTCCACTCCACTACACGCTTACCTATCTCTTCACTTACTAGTATAGCCACCCTTTCTCTCCCTCGTCCTCTCCTCACTCCTGGGAACCTCCCAACTACACTCCCAAACTCACACTCGCCCCTCCCTTTCAACTTAGTTTCATTCAATGCCAACATATCCATCTTTCTTCTCATAAACATACTGCCTATCTCATCCATTTTACTCTTATCTGTACCACATCCACGCACTTTAAAAGACTCCTAGACCCTCTTATGCCTTTACTTTTTTTAGGAATGTCTCCTGTGGGGCTCCAGGGAGAAGGATGCCTGGTCCCAATCCCTGTCCCGTTTTTCTCACCTCTTACGATCCAAGTGAAAATACTTGGTGGCAATATTCTTTCTCCCCACCACAGGCGAAACAAGGAAACGAAATTCAGAGAAATGGTACAGGACAGTAACAAGGGGTTGGGGGACAGCATAATGGAGGGACATTCGCAGTATGATAAAGTATCATCATTTCTCTGTGAACAGAGATTTCCTCTATCACAGACAAAATGATTTGTGTCTCTGGTCCATTGGGGGCGCCCCGTATAGACCCTAAAGCATCAATTGCATGCTACTTAGCCACAACAACATGCAGCCAATACCCCAGACGGGGCCCGTGTTTGTAAATCAGCAAATACTTCCCACATGAAATATGCCAGTAATTTTTACATGTCAATTAGAACATATATACTTTTCTCTATTTTATCATCCAATCTTACCAAAAAAGTAAATTAAAATAGGTCATTAAATTTATCTTTTTATTTTGAAACGGTATACGATAGTTTTTGTATGTATACGATACTCAGCCCATAAAGTTCAGTTCACTTGCTGTTGTTTGGTGTAGTGACCACTTTGCCTTGTGTACATCAAGAAAAATTATTTCATGAGTATTTCATGTCGATCTTTGCTTTGACTCTTATTAGTTGGTGATTTCAGTTCTTCTTAATGTATTTCTAAGTGACAAAAAGGACTGCAATAGTGTGGAACGTTGGCAAGAAAGAAACCGACAAGTAAAAGGTATGAAAGTATACATATATTTCACACACACACACACACACACACACGCACGCACGCACGCACGCACACACTCACATACTCACACACACACACACACACACACACACACACACACACACACACACACACACACACACACACACACACACACAACCATGAAAATCCACACGCATCACAAGTACAGAAAATACATACACAAAACAGATTCACACATACACAATACACACACACACACAACACACACACACACACACAACATAACACAACGTACACAACACAAACAAATCCAAACACACACACACACAAAATAACATAGACATAGCATATACAACATATAAAAGACAAACAACATATGCAACACACACAACAAATTTGACCAAAACACACAACGCATAAAACACGTACAATATATCCAACGCATACATCCAACACAACACAGTTAATACACTACAGTAAACAACCAACAAGCGATGGCATGTTCGGTTTGTTTTGTGATCATGCCAACCAAATTACGCTGACGAAGAAAAAAAAAAAAAAAACTGTGACAATTTTTAAGCCCTTAGAGTCACACTATCAGGATCCTCGTCAAATGGTGTACATATAAAAAGACATAGGACGACCTCGCTTACAGTATTCTAGACACCATTAACGACAGTTCAACACTGCGTCTAAGATTTGGCTAGAATTCGTATTTTAGGTTTAACTTCTCTAAATTTGGCATTCAGCTTCTCAATATATGACGCAGAGATAATATGGCTTTTGGAGATTCGGAAAAAAAATGTAGACGAAATCGTTTTCACTCAAACGAGCTCACAAGAGTTGTGTGACAGAATGGGCTTTACAGACTTGATCATGGTTGTCGTCAGATGATTTTATTAAGTTTGCGTAAACCCTCTA
>NC_134798.1:5337506-5340006 GCF_046742065.1 Oratosquilla oratoria
GATGGAGAGATGATAATGGAAGAGAAGGCAGTCAGGGGAAGATGGGCAGAATATTTTAGGGGGTTGCTAAATGTGAAGGAGGATAGGGAAGGAAAGATAGCTGCAGTGGGAAATGCAAAGAAAATGAGAGTGATGAGTGAGGAGAATGGAGGAGAAATAAGGAAGGATGAGGTGAAGGCAGTTGTTAAGATGATGAAAGCAGGTAAGGCACCTGGTCTGGATGGATGCCATGTAGAATATCTGAAAAAGGGAGATAGAGTGATGGTGGACTGGTTGGTGAGGTTATTTAATGTTTGCTGGAGAGAGGGTAGAGTGCCGGAGGACTGGAGGAGTGCCTGTATAGTTCCTCTTTAGAAGGGAAAAGGGGACAAGTGTGAATGTAGTAGTTTCAGAGGGATTAGCTTGTTAAGTGTAGTTGGGAAGGCTTATGGGAGGATCTTGATTGAGAGGATTAGGAGAGGAACAGAGGGAGTAATTGGTGAGGAACAGTGTGGATTTAGGACGGGTAGAGGTTGTGTAGATCAGATCTTTGTGGTAAGACAGATATGTGAGAAAGCTATAGGAAAGGGGAAGGATGTTTTTTGGGCTTTTATGGTTCTGGAAAAGGTTTATGATAGGGTAGACAGAAAGGCACTGTGGGAGGTTATGCAGATATATGGGATAGAAGGAAAGTTTCTGGGAGCTGTCAAGAGTTTTTATGAGAGTAGTAGAGCTTGTGTCAGGATTGGAAATGGAGAGAGTGAGTGGTTCGAGGTAAAGGTGGGACTTCGTCAAGGATGCGTTATGTCGCCCTGGCTGTTCAACTTATACATGGATGGGGTGGTGCGAGAGGCAAATGCAAGGGTAGTGGGCAAGGGATTGGAGATGGTTAAAGAAAATGGAGAAAAGTGGGAGGTGAGCCAGCTGTTGTTTGCGGACGACACAGCGCTTGTGGCAGGATCGGAGGAGGGATTGAGGAAGTTGGTGGCAGAGTTTGGGATAGTATGTGATAGAAGAAAGCTAAAGATAAATGTGGGTAAAAGTAAGGTGATGAGATGTACAAGGGGTGAAAATGGCAGTAGACTGGAAGTGAGCATTAAGGGAGAGCGACTGGAGGAAGTGGATAGTTTTAGATACTTGAGTGCAAATGTGGCAGGAAAAGGTGGAGTGAAGGTGGAGGTAAAATGTAAATTGAGAGAAGCAAGTAAATGCCTTGGTGGAATAAAGAGTGTAATGAGGAATAGACATTTGGGAATGGATGCTAAGAGGAGACTGTATGAAGGAGTGATTGTACCAACAGCACTGTATGGGGCAAAAACATGGAACATAAGAGAAGAAGAGAGAAGGAGTTTGAATGTGTTTGAGATGAGGTGTCTGAGAAGTATGATGGGGGTTACTAGGCTAGATAGGGTGAGAAATGAAGAGGTGAGGAGGAGAACAGGGGTGGAAAAGGAGCTGGGAGATAGGGTTGATGAAAGAATATTAGGATGGTTTGGATACATGGAGAGAATGAGTGAAGAAAGACTAGTAAAAGAGGTATGGAAGGCAGATGTGGAGGGAGTGAACATGAGGGGACGTCCTAGGATGAGGTGGATGGATGGGGTGAAGGGGGCTTCGGGGAAGAGAGGAATGTCTGTTGAGGAAGGACGGGAGAGGACAGAAGACAGGGGTGAATGGAGAATGGTTGTATATGGATGATGTTGTGATTGCATGAGGTGGAATGGGCGGGGGGATGGGGGGTGAGGTAGTATGTGTGAGCAAAATTTGACGCAGCCCGAAGGGATTTCTCCCCATCTCCTTTTATGCAATGGGGGGACGGAGAGGAGGGGGGTCGTCGATTTAATGAAGCGGCCTTGCTGTGGATATGCTGTGTCTTGCGACACTGCTCCTGACCCAGGGCAGTGGACAAGGTGCAGGGAAGACCCTTTATCCAGGAGGTGCTAAGATAAGAGGGAGGGTGGAGGGGTGTGGAGTGTATTTAGGGATGGAATGGGTGGAAATGAATTTATGCCTTTCCCTTTTTGGCTACCTCCCTTGTAAGGGGGAAAAAGCCTTGCTATATGTATGTATGCATGTATGTATATAAATATATATATATATATATATATATATACATATATGTATATATACATATATATATATATATATATACATATATATAATATATACATATATACATATATTATATATATATATATATATATATATACATATATATATATATTTTGCAGTAATTCACAAGGCACACGTGAAAATAATATACAGGAAAAAAAACCACTGGGAAATAAGAAGCTTAGTCCGAACGTTTTCGTATTCCTTGATAATGTCTTAAATAGACGAAAACGTTCGGACTAAGCTTCTTATTTCCCAGTGGGTTTTTTCCTGCATATATATATATATATATATATATATATATATATATATATGTGTGTGTGTGTGTGTGTGTGTGTATTTGGTTAAATTGAAGGGCAAGATTATTATTGCAGAGTTTTTTATCTGCCTTTTCTTTTTCTCTGAGAAC
>NC_134798.1:5347506-5350006 GCF_046742065.1 Oratosquilla oratoria
GTTGAACAATGACACCGAAAACTTGACTTCTTTCCTCTCACCAGGAGGCTTCTTCAGGGTGAGAGGACTTTTGAAGAAAATTGGTGAGGCGAAAAAAAATTAAGTTTTCGGTGTCATTGTTCAACAGTTTAACACTTACTATTTCAAGAATAACTGCCCCAGAAATATATATATATATATATATATATATATATATATATATATATATATATATATATATGTATATAATGTATGTATGTATATATGTATGTGTGTATAACTATAGGTTATAATGGTAACAGCCACACAGGATAATTTTTTATCCATACTAAGGTAGCTTGAATGCAGCACACAATATAAAGAATAACATATGATTCCAATTCAGGAATGCTCACGTTAATATCCAGAAACACGTAAATATCAAAGTCACAAAAAAAAAACACTGGAAAATAAGAGACGTAGTCCAAACATTTTTATTTATACTGACATATTCTGAGAATGCAGGATTTTACAAATAAGCAGGAAATCTAAGTATCTATAAAAATATTCTTGGCCAGGGGGGCGGGGTCCATGGTACTTTGGGGACACCTGTGGGCAGTGGCGCGCTGTAAAGATGCCGGAGTCTTTTGCTGCTAAGAAACGAAGACAGAGACATTTTTGGAAATGGGTGATAAACACTAAGAAGATAATTAAAAATGTAGTGTTGAAAAACTGTAAACAACTTCAGATGTTGAAATCAGAGCATAGTACAATGTTTCCAGAATTTTACGAGGAGGATCGGCGGGGCGCCCCCAGGAGTATCGGTGGGGGCGCTCCCAGGGGGAGCGGCGGGGCGCCCCCAGCAGGAGGAGCGGCGGGGCGCCCCCAGGAGGAGCGGCGTGGCGCCCCCAGGAGGATCGGCGGGGCTCCCCCAGGAGGATCGGCCGGTTGCCCCCAGGAGGAGCGGCGGGGCGCCCCAAGGAGGATCGGCCGGGCGCCCCCAGGAGGAACGGCGGGGCGCCCCCAGAAGGATCGGCGGGGCGCCCACCAGCTGGAGCGGCGGGGCGCCCCCAGAAGGATCGGCGGGGCGCCCCCAAGAGGATCGGCGGGGCGCCCCCAGAGGATCGGCGGGGCGCCCCCAGAAGGATCGACGGGGCGCCCCCAGGAGGAACGGCGGGGCGCCCCCAGCACGAGCGGCGGGGCGCCCCCAGCACGAGCGGCGGGGCGCCCCCAGGAAGCAGCGAGCAGCGCGAGCAGCGCCGCAGGCCAAGTACCCCTGGCGTAGCCAGGGCCGGCGTAACCGGGTGCTTGTATAAATACAAAAAAAAGAAGAAAAAGATAAGAACTAGAGGTTGAGCGTGATATCTGATACTACTTACAATACTCTATTAACATAACATACTGATACTATTACTAATAGTTTTACTAATACTAAAACTATTACTAATACTAAAACTATTACTAAGTAATATTAATACCAATACTAATAATACTAATACTAATAGTAATGCTAATACTAGTACTAATACTAATACTGATACTAATACTAATACTAATGTGTAAACATTGTGACGAATGCGGATAGGAGGTAAAGGAAACACGGGCAGAGGGAAATATTTTTATTCCTGACTAGTTTCGCCTGAGTGGCTTCACTCCTCTGAAGAAGCCACTCAGGCGAAACTAGTCAGGAATAAAAGTATCTCCCTCAGCCTGTGTTCCCTTGACCTCCTATCCACTAATACTAATACTAATAACAATAATAATCTATACACCAAAAGCTTTTTTCCTCTTTATAAGGGAGGTAGCCATGTCAAAAGTCACTTACCCACTCTCATCCATTCCACTCCCATCCACTATCCCTTCATCCCTCACATCTTACCGCCTCATGGATGACGGGTCATCCCTGCATCTCACCCGCTGCTCTGGGTCAGAAGCAATGCAGCAAGACAGAGGATATCCACGGCACTGCAAGACCACTTCATTTAATCAACGACCCCGCCATCCCCAATCCCATCCCTTCCTTTCATTTTAGTATCATCTACACACAGCCATTCTCCACTCACCCCTATCTTCTGTCTCCTCCCTCCCTTGCTCAACAGACATTCCCCTCTTGCTCAAAGCTCTCTTCACCCCATCCATCTATCTCATCTTCGGTCGTCCCCTCAAGTTCACTACTTCTACCTTTGCCTTCCACATTTCTTTTACTAATCAGTCACCACTCATTCTATGTGTCCAAATCATCCCAATAATTTTCATCAGCCCTATCTGCAATCTCCTTTTCTACCCCAGCTCTCCCCTTCACTTCCTCGTTTCTCTATCCAACCATGTAACCCTTACCATATTTCTCAGTCATTTCATCTGGAACACATTTAAACTTTTTCTCTCTGCCTCTCTTGAATTCCAAGTCTCTGCCCTGTACAGTGCCGTCGGCATAATCACAACTTCATATATTCTCCTCTTTATATCCATTCCCAGATGCCTTTTTCTCATAACACTTTTTAATCCACCAGGGCATTTACTTGCTTCTCTCACTCTACAATTT
>NC_134798.1:5355006-5362506 GCF_046742065.1 Oratosquilla oratoria
TACTTACAAATGTGCTACTACATTTCTGTTTAGAAATATATATATATATGTATATATATATATATATATAAATATGTATATATATATTTATATATATACTGTATATGTATGTATTTATATACATATATATGTATATATATATTTATAAATATGTATATATATAAATATATATATATATATATATATATATATATATTGAATTACACAGGAGCTTCTGCGTTCACGACTTTTTTGCTGAGTAGTTCTACATCTCTGACGATGGAACGGTGAGCAACGGGTAGCTTCCATAAAAGTTGTCCGAAAGACATAGAAAGCTCTTGTAGGCGAAGAACACTTTATTGTAACAAGCTTTCGACCTACATAAGTCATCTTCAGGTTCTGGCACAGGCAAAGAAGGGAACAGTTTATATACGGAACTAAGGTACAAAATGGGAGAAAAGGAGGAACGTGATTGCTCGAGGCTGGCCATTAGGTATCTAGGCATTGAGCTAGGATCCCGTTTGCGAACCTGCCTGAGCCGTACGTTGTTGTTCTTCTTCTCTAACAATTCTATAGCTGTGGTGAAAGTTTCTGAGGCTAGGAATTATGTACATGCCGGTGATTTGGGAGTTGAGAGAAGGGTTTTTGTTTTTTATGTGAAGGGTTTCCAATATACGGAGTCTGGAGTTGTTTCTTTCGGTTTGTAGGATGGAAGTTCCTTCGACTAGCATTTCTGTAGTTAGAGTAACCCCATGATCGCAGTTGAATAAAAACAATCACCTCTCGACATCGAGAATATAACCAGTAAACCCATATCGACCGAAAGGTCATTTGAGGTTAATAGGATCACCTGACGCCAGCCACAAGGAGAAGAAATAAACCAACAATTACGGAAGGGAATAAGAGACACCGAGACGGCGCCACGGAGATGAATAAAATCGCCAGACGGCAACCTGGATAAGAGAGAAAGAGGACCACCCAGTACAGAAGGGGTTAGAAAATTATAGATCCGGATAAATCTAGATATTTTCTCAAAACTGAATAAAGTCGCCTGGCATTAGCCACAATAGAACAAATCCCGCTGAGCGAGAGCAGTTGTCGAAAGTGTCGAAGAGGTTCTGCTGCTGCATGGCGATTCAAAAGGTCAGGCAACGTAAGAGAAGATATACTTTATTAATCCAGAGAAACGGTCAAAAATGTTGGTCATATTGATGTAACAGACACAGCTTTTGACGTACTGGATCCTTGAATGGAAATCACATTTTACGTAATTGTGAAATTAATGGCTTAAGGTTCCATTGTATGGTTATGATCAAAGCAAGTTGAGAGGTCAAAACGTAGGTGATAACGTTACAGACAGACAAACAAACTTCCAATGGGACAAGGTAATATAGTTGTCTAAAGAACTTTCGACAACTTATAGTTAGATGTTCTTGAATGATATAAAGGCGAAACGCACAATTATATAATGCAATATACAAACTATAGAAAATAGCTCACACACACGTGTGTGTGTGTGTGTTTGTGTGCGCGCGCGTGTGGGTGTATGATTGTGTATGTATGTGTGCGTGTTTGTGTGCGTGTATGTGTGTGTGTTTGTTCATATGTGTGTATGTGCTATAGTAATGAATAATAACAATAGGTTTATTTAATTAACAGTGATACACTGATAAACTGACAATGTACAATTCGATCTAATTCTAAGACTAGACTAAATTAGATTATAATGTGCACTATGGATGAAATGGCGGTGTTCTTGCACCGGTCAGTCCTTGGCGTTCTGATAAGCACAAGTTTGTTGATGTGTCTGGTGGAGTGGCGTGGTAGGAGGTAACGGGTGGAAGAAAGTGTCTGTGACGAGGGAGAATAGATGTGTGTGTGTGTGTGTGTGTGTATTCACTTGGTCTTTTGGTCTTTTGGATCACGTGTTGGACTCGTGATCGACAGCTATTTCCCTCCTGGAAGAGAGCTCAGAGCTCGTAGGTCCGATCTATGGGTAATGCTATGACCTTGCACACACACACACCCCCAACTCCCCGCCCACGAGAGTTGGAGTAACACCCCTCAGCGCTGCGATACTGATATTATTTCAGCCCCGGGCGAGGATCGAACCCGGACCTCCGTAGTGGCAGGCCAGAGCTCTAACCACAGCGTGTGTGTGTGTGTGTGTGTGTGTGTGTGTGTGTGTGTGTGTGTGTGTGTGTGTGTGCGTGTGTGTGTGTGCGTGTGTGTGTGTGTGTGTGTGTGTGTGTGTGTGTGTGTGTGTGTGTGTGTGTGTGTGTGTGTGTGTGTGTGTGTGTGTGTGTGTGTGTGTGTGTGTGTTTGCGCGCGTGTGTTTGTGTGTGTGTGCGTGTGCGTGTGCGTGTGCGTGTGCGTGTGCGTGTGTGTGTGTGTGTGTGTGTGTGTGTGTGTGTGTGTGTGTGTGTGTGTATTTACCTAGTTGTATTTACCTAGTTGTATTATACGGGAAGGGAGCTATGCTCGTGGTGACCCGTCTTTGTATCTTTCAGCATTAATTTTATTCTTAAAATCGTGAATAGTATTTGCACACACTGTTTTTTCATCTAAGTTATTCCATATATCCAGCATTCTGTGTGGGAAGCTATTCTTTTTCCTATCTCTTCAATAGTTGTTCTTTTTGAGTTTCTTTTCATGACCTCTTGTTTTTCCATTGTCATTTTTAGTATATCTTTTCTGTCAAGGATTTCCATTCCTTTCATAATTCTATATATAGTCAGTAGATCATCTCTTTCTCTTCTTTGCTCTAGTGTTGGTAGTTCTAGCTTCGTTAATCTTTGTTCGTATGTTAATTTGGAAAGAGCTGGTGCCAATTTTGTTGTTGCTCTCTGTATTCTTTCTAGTTTCCTTATATTCTTTTTAGTACTGGGTGCCCATAGTGTCGCTGCATATTCCAGTTTTGGTCTAATCAATGTGACTAATATTTTTCTTATCATTTCTTCATCCAAGTATTCAAATGCCACTTTCAATGACCTTAGTAGGTTGTATATTTCACCTACTATTTTGTTTATATGTCTGTCCGGTGTCACGTAATTGCTGATTATCACTCCAAAGTCCCTTTCCGAGTGCACTTTTTTATTTCATTTTCACCAATTTTGTAATTTTTTGAAATTCTGTTTTTGCTTTTACCAAACTCTATTATGCTACATTTCTTGATATTAAAGTTCACCTCCCACTTTTGAGTCCATTTCCAGATTGTGTTCAGGTCTGATTGTAATGAGTCACAGTCCTCATTTGTTGATACTTTCGGTAATATTTTTGCATCATCTGCGAAGAAATTCATATAACATTCAACTCCTTCGTCCATGTGTGTGTGTGTGTGTGTGTGTGTGTGTGTGTGTGTGTGTGTGTGTGTGTGTGTGTGTGTGTGTGTGTGTGTGTGTGTGTGTGTGTGTGTGTGTGTGTGCGTGCGTGTGTGTGTGTGTGATTCACCTTGGTCTTTGGATCACGTGTTGGACTCGTAATCGACAGCTATTTCCCTCCCGGAAGAGAGCTCAGAGCTCGTATGACCGATCTATGGGTAATGCTATGACCTTACACGCACACACACACACAACTCTCCGCCCACGAGAGTTGGAGTAACGACTCGAAGCGCAGCGATACTGAAATCATTTCAGCCCTGGGCAGGATTCGAACCTGGTACC
The DNA here is from genome assembly GCF_046742065.1 of Oratosquilla oratoria. Taxonomy (NCBI): domain Eukaryota; kingdom Metazoa; phylum Arthropoda; class Malacostraca; order Stomatopoda; family Squillidae; genus Oratosquilla; species Oratosquilla oratoria. The sequence continues at coordinate 5,358,648 of NC_134798.1, forward strand.
GCCGGCACCGCCGTACTGACAGTGACTCTACCAACCGCGTGCGCGCGCGCGTGTGTGTGTGTGTGTGTGTGTGTGTGTGTGTGTGTGTGTGTGTGTGTGTGTGTGTGTGTGTGTGTGCGTGTGCGTGCACGTCCTTATGTATCCGGTTCTTGTAACAATTTACAACCTCCTTCATCTTTCATTTTTCCATCATGCCATTTACAGATATCAAGAATATCACTGATGCCAGAACAGACTCTTGTAGGACACCGCTAGTCACTATCCTTCATCCTGATACTCTATCCTTCATTACTATTCTCATTTATTGATCTTCCAGGAATCCTTTATTCATTTAATAGTTTGCCTCTCCAGTGAGCTCCAATTTTCACAAAATTCGATTGTGAGGCACCTTGGCAACTGAATTGCTTATCTGACAACAACTCTCTGAGATGATTAACCTATCTCCCTATCTCCCTGTTTACTTTCCTCACCTAAGTTTTGTTCATCTTTTTTCAGTTATTTCTTGTATTGTGTTATTTACCTTCTTTTTTTTTTTTTTTTTTTAGATTCTCACCATGGTAATATCATTAATCTTTACTTTTCTCTTTTCCCATTTAACTTCTATTATATAATTTTTCATAATTTCAAAGTTTGATTTCTTTAGATCGGATATTTCGTTGTTAGCTTAGAATAGATATTCCATTAATTCTACAATCTCCTTCCTTAATTCATTAAATTCGTTCTCCCACCATTTTCTATTGTTACTCATTTCCCTTTCCATGTCTATGATTCGACTCAAATTTCTTTTTTCATACTTACCAAAACCGGAAGAGGAGTCTTCGTTATACAATTTAAATCTTGCTGGAGTTTCCATCGGTCTGTTTACAATGTACTTTGGCGTAGCGCCCCTAGATATCTCTGCTTTTGAGTCGACATTCGTCTCGAAATCGTCGTTTTATTTTCTTGCATTTTCTCTTGTTACATCACTAACACTGCAGAGAAATCATTTCGAGTAACCACGACTGTTCCCCCTCCCATTCAATACAAACCAGGCCTCCTGTTTTCCTTGCACTATTAAGAATTTTCGTCTTTGACAGTCTACGGAGCTCAAGTGAGATGTTGACAGTTCGGAAGCTCGTGTGTGTGTGTGTGTGTGTGTGTGTGTGTGTGTGTGTGTGTGTGTGTGTGTGTGTGTGTGTGTGTGTGTGTGTGTGTGTGTGTGTGTGTGTGTGTGTGTGTGTGTGTGTGTGTGTGTGTGTGTGTGTATTATTTTTGGTCTTTGGATCACGTGCTGAACTCGTGAATGACAGCTATTTCCCTACCGGAAGAGATCTCAGAGCTCGTATGACCGATTTATGGTTAATGCTGTGACCTTACACGCACACACACACACCCAACTCCCCGCCCACGAAAGTTGGAGCAATGATTAGGAGCGCAGCGATACTGAAATTATTTCAGCCTTGGGCAGGATTCTAACCCGGACCGGACCGCAGTAGTGACAGTCGGGGACTCTACTAACCGCGCCACCGAGTCGTGTGTGCGTGTGTGTGTGTGTGTGTGTGTGTGTGTGTGTGTGTGTGTGTGTGTGTGTGTGTGTGTGTGTGTGTGTGTGTGTGTGTGTGTATGTGTGTGTGCGTGTGCGTGTGTGTGTGTGTGTGTGTGTGTGTGTGTGTGTGTGTGTGTGTGTGTGTGTGTGTGTGTGTGTGTGTGTGTGTGTGTGTGTGTGTGTGTGTGTGTGTGTGTGGTTTTGTGTGTACAGGATAAGAGCTCATACGCGCGCGCGTGTGTGTAGGCCCTGACATGTGTAATCTGATTCCCCTCTCCACCCACGGTCTTATCTGATGAGTTCAGAACCCCAGCGTTTCCCCTTCCCGACCATATGTCTTTTTCATTTCAGTTATTCATTTCTGTTTTGTTTACTCCCACAGGTACGTTGGGTCGTGATTTGATGAAGAGTCAATCCCTGGGATACAGGTAAGACGGCAGACAGGAGGTCACTGTTACATCCGAGCCTTGCAACGCTTAAATGGGCTATCACACTGGGCTATTTGTCCTCCAACCTCCGGTGGTACCGCGTATCTCCAAAACATTTTTCGCCATAAAATCACTATGGCAAATAATTTTGTTTTCTGAACAAAAACACACAGAATGTCATTTGATATGCTGGAGGAAAATTTATTTCCCTCCGACATATCAGATTCTTTCCCGAAAGCTGTGGTCTGCGAATCTGCTCCAAAAGTCGGAGGAAAAATAGTCCAGTGTGATCATGCCTTAAGTAGTGTGTCTGAGCCAGGGAAACTTGATAACAGGTAGGGGCATGTGTTGACCCTTGGACGCCAGGGGGTGAGTGGGGTGCTCCTGAACTGAATAAAATCGCCTAGAGGCAACCAATTTATGTAAGAACAATCCCCTCCTTGTTATGGGTTAAGGGGAAGAAGAACGTTGCGATGTATAGTAAGTATTGTCATTTCTTCCAGAAATGGTCGGTCAGGTACATATGGTTTTGCTTTTCATAAACGAAATGGGATGATGTTGTTACCTTGAAATGCGTGAAGAGGATTAGTTTCTATGTGATTCGATTGATTAATGATTCAGTTTTACGTTGCAAACTCCCTGTATCAGGAGGCTGGGACGGTGTCCCTTACAGAAGACTTTGTAGCATGAACTTTAATGATCCGTGCCCTTGGTCCAACTCGCTGGCGACAGGGTTAGAACCACCGTCACCTCGACACCGCCGCAAGTAGCGACGATCTAATCCGCTCGGCCAGTGGGAATCCAACTTTCGGGTAGTCACGATAATAAGTTTTGTCTTTTTCTTCAAGAACGTTCATCAGGTTGTTAGCTTCTGTGTTAATTTTATTTTTACAAAAATATCGACATGATTCATCAAGTGTTTTGCAATAACCTAATTGGTATGAAAGTGTAGGCCTTATGGTCTCTTGCAGTCTCCTTCATTCTTATGTTCTTATGTTCTTATGTAGGAGCATATACCTCTCAGGTGACACAAATAGATTTATACCCAACACCTCTCCCCGCCCTTGCAATTTCCATTGCAGGCTTGAGATGATTACGGAACTGAAAATAACCAGGGAAGCTTCTACCTTGGCCTCAGAGAGTCCGTAGCAATCTCTTTCCATAACCCTTCCTCAGAGCAGTCTAGAGATAATTAGAATTCTCTGGCTCCATTGAGGTATTTTATCGCAACAATATAGGACACTTGCGAAACATTCCTCATATGGGAAAGTGTACCAACATAGTAGTGTTCTTTTTAGCGTAACATTCTAAATCTTTGTCATTGTATCGGAAATTTGTGCGACAGAAAAATGTAGTAGTGGTGAATAGTGTTTGTCTTCTTCCTGTTTCTTCCATTATCACTGATAAGGATTTCTGAGTCATTTTCCACTAAGTGAATACCTAGAGCTTACACCTATTTGCTGAAAAAATTATTTAGATTTCACCATTTAACTGAATGAAATCACCTAGCGACACCCGGAACAAACTCAATAAAATGACACTCAAACTCAGAGGATTGTGATTGGTTACTGTTTTATGATATTTTGAAGCATGAAGAAGACTTAGCAAGAGCCTGACAACATTGAAATATCTGATATACTCCAACTACGATAATTTGTCTATTCCTATCTAAAAAAAAATACAAAACCATCATTGCAGAAATCAAAATTCTTGATGAAATACATGCATGAGACTGGATTAGAAAATGGGAGTTTGCGGAAACCTCAAAACTGAATTAGAAAAAAAAAAGCGAAAAATATCAATTACGCATTCGGCAGTTTGGAAAAAGTAGATCCTGGCCCATTGGAAATGAATAGGTCAGGCCACTCTCGCCTCCCTTCCATGAAGAAAATAAGGACGGCCTCCA
>NC_134798.1:5367506-5372506 GCF_046742065.1 Oratosquilla oratoria
GCGTTACTATACAACTTAATACTGGATGTCATGTCCGACTGTATGTTTATAGTGGGGGCAGAATCCCTGATGTGGAATGCCTCCACGAGTTTCAACCTTCTGGGGTCCTCGTTGTACGCAATAATTTTGGTACATTGAATTAAGGTGTCTCTGTCAATATTCCGATTATGATATTTTAGATAATGATCCTTGATCGCTCCGTCCTGTCGGTGAAAAGTTAGTCTTCGGCTGAGAGTACATCTGGTCTGCCCGACGTATGTGACATTGCGAGGCGTACAATCCTCGGCTGGACATTTAAATAAGTATACCACGTTGGTTTTAGATGTAAAATCAGCTCGACTATTACAGTTGTTTTTCATCACCATTGAGCAGGTTCTAGGGTTACGGTAGTATATAAGGACTCGGATCTCACAGTTCTCTTTAGTGGGGTGACAGTTTTTCTTAATTATGTCCTTAATTGCTTTTTCATCCTTTTTGTAAGCATCACTGAAGGTGTTACGATAGAAAACGTTGATAAAATTAGGCTTATAGGCACTTTGGTTGGACAGAATGCTGTCGTATTTAATTCAACATGCATCATAGAAAACCTACTTCCTTTCCTCACGAATATATATAAAGAGACAGGCTTATAAGAAATATAAGTGCTCGGGTGCATCTAATGACTATGAAAGTTATGTATCAATACAGAGAGATTTAAAAAAGACAATAAGAAAAAGAAAACGACAATACGAAATGAACATCGCTGATAAATCCAAAGAGAATTCCAAAGAATTCTATAGTTACATTAGAGATAAAAAGGTTGTTAGGAATCACATTGGTCCACTATTATCTGCTGACAGTCAACTTGAATATTCAAATGAAGGCATGTGTAATATCTTAAACAATTATTTTAGCTCGGTATTCGTAAACGAAACACCTCAAAGTGAATTCCAAACTGAAACCTGTGAAAAGTCTGGGGTAAACTTACTCACTACGGTAAATATAACAAAAGAAAAAATTAAAAGGTGTATAGACAAACTCAAAGTTAATAAAACACCAGGGCCTGACGGTTGGCATCCAAGAATCTTAAAGGAAATGAAAAATGAGATTGTTGTTCCATTAGAAATTATTTTCAAGAAATCCATCATATCCGGAGATGTCCCAAGAGAATGGAAGCTAGCTAACGTTACTCCCATATTCAAAAAAGGTGACAAAAAGAAACCAAATAACTATAGGCCTATAAGTTTGACTTCAATCGTAGGAAAAATAATGGAAACTATCATCAGAGATGCTATCGAATGTCATTTAGAAAGTAACCGTTTGATAAATGATAGCCAGCATGGTTTCAGACGGAAACGTTCTTGCGTGACTAACTTACTCGAATTCTACAACACAGTTATCTCGAATTATGACAAAAGAAACAATATAGATTTAATATATCTAGACTTTGCAAAAGCTTTTGATACCGTCCCACACGAAAGACTACTTACTAAATTAGCTTTGCATGGAATAAGTGGTAGCCTATTAGGTTGGACTAGTAATTGGTTGAAAGGTCGAAAACAGAGAGTTGTTTTAAATGGAAAAACTTCTGGATGGAAAAGTGTTGCAAGTGGAGTTTCTCAGGGTTCCGTTCTTGGGCCACTTCTATTCATAGTATATATAAATGATATAGACCATGGACTAAAATCTACTGTTTCCAAATTTCCTGATGATACAAAACTGTGCGGAGTGGCAAATGATCACTCAAACCAATTAGATATTCAAGAAGATTTAGATCAATTACAGCAATGGTCTGAAAAGTGGCTAATGAAATTTAACACAAGTAAATGCAAGGTAATGCACATAGGTAAAAATAACAGTAAGTACGATTACAAGTTATTTGGAAATTCGTTAACAAAAGTGGATAGTGAAAAAGATCTCGGCGTAATTATCAGTAACGACCTCAAATCATCCAAGCAGTGTATTTCAGCCTCTGAGAAAGCAAATAAGATTCTGGGATTGATTGCGCGATCTTTTGATTTCAAAAGTCCATCACTCATTAACAAGCTATATAAATCGTTAGTTCGTCCACATTTGGAATATGATGTTTCCGTATGGTCACCGAATCTCATTAAAGACATTGACAGACTGGAAAAAGTACAACGGTGAGCCACAAAACTGATTCCAAATATCAAAAATAAATCATACGAAAATCGACTAAAACACATGAATCTGTTTTCCCTAAAAAAGCGTAGACTCAGAGGTGACTTGATACAGGTCTTTAAGATTTTAAAGGGAATTGACAACATCAAAAGTGACCAAATTTCACATTGAATGAGAATCAGACAAGAAACAATGGTCTCAAACTGTCCGGAAATAGATTCAATTTGGAAGTAGGTAGAAACAACTTTGCCAACCGTGTAGTTAATGAATGGAATAAACTTCCTGCACAGGTAGTGCAATGTAGTTCAGTTCGAAGCTTTAAGAATCACTTAGATAAATACCTAAGTAAGATGCTGTAATGATTATAATTTATGTTATATTATTTGTTTTTGTTTTGTTATAATTTGTCTGTCTGATTTTCATTTATTATTAGTTATGTCAATTTATTATCATTTACTATTTACCTGTTTGTTTGTTATTCAACTATACCTATGCATTTATTTATGTATTTTATTTGCTATTTATATTATTATATTTTTAATGTATTATTAATATTTTTTTTTTTTTTTTTTTTTTTTTTTTTTTTGCATCCGACCTAGATATGGATCAAAAGGTCTCCTGTCGGCATGCTCCGCCTTTGTAATCCTTTGTAATATCAAGGACTATTATTACACAGGACGTGCGCGCCCAGATCCCTGGGTACGATAGCGGAGGCCATTGCTTTCTTTGTAACCTAACATTTTATATTGGACAAATATATAAAAATTAGAAACCTAACATTATATATAGGACAAATATATCAACTATTGATTTATTCAATACAGTATGAAATAATATAGATTTTTATAGTGAAATAAGAAACTATTTTTAAGGCACTGTTATCCTTTGAAATGTCAATTTTAGCCGGACTTAACAGGTATGATTGTATGAGGTTAGTGGACACCAGGGTTGGCGATTTTTTCATCTTTTTGAAAAAAAAAAGATTTATTTGATTTAAACAGATTTTTTTTTTTTTATAGATTTTGAATATTATGGGATTGCTATCTGATATGCGATCTGATTGCTAAAGGACATTTTTAGCATATCAATATAAGGAGCAGTGTTATATAGACTTGCCACAAGTATACAAGGAACGGTATAAGCCTACATGTAATATATATATATATATATATATATATATATATATATATATATATATATATATATATATATATATATATATATATCACTGTGCAGCCCACAACAAGTTTCAACAAGATTCTTGTTGAAACTTGTTCTAGGTAAGCAGCTTCTCACTGAGTCAGTTGCTGCTTTGGAATCAACCACGAAGGATGTCTTCTGGACCTGGCAGAGTGATTCCTTCAGGCAGAAAAAATTATCCTATCTGGAATTATTTTGAAAAACTACCAACAACTTCTGGCAAAGGGTACTGAGCTAAATGCAAAGACTGCAGCCAGGAACTACAGGGCATTGTGTCAAGATTAAAATCTCACAGAGATAAATGCCAAGGTCAGCCATAGCATACAGAAGAAGAAATTGATGACCCAGGTAAATAATTTTACTTATATTATGACCATTTCTTCCTTTTCATACACAACTATATAAATTTGGTGAACAATGGAGAGCATGTGCAATAAAAATGTAAATGCCTAAAGAGATGATACTTCAACTTCATTACTTCTAAATTTGGGTAATGACTATATCACTATAATATACTGTATCCACTCAACTTTGGGGCCTAGATGATTGTTATTCATTTCATTCAACATTGTGTAATATATTTCATAGGTTCCATTGGAATTCAGCCCACATGGGATTCAGCCCAAAGGGATTTAGCCTAACCTAACCCAACTAACCCATTATTTTTAGTGAATTTAAAAGTGGACCGAATCCTGTGTGGGCTGAATTCCAAGCCCACCTATTTCATATTCTGTAAATTATTTCCAAATAATTTAGTGGCTTGTGTGAATATGATCATTATCTAAAAAAATAGCTACTGTACTCAAAAGTAGCCTAAATCACACTGTATTCATTCATTTATTTATTCATTTATAAATTATGCAATATGCTAAAATTTTCTGTTTCCATTTCAGGATCTGTATCAACAGCTTCAATCCCTTCATCATCGGCTCCACTTGAATTATCTGCAAACCTGACTCCACCATTAAAAAGGTCACTATCAGACTCCTCCACAGGCGCCACTTCTGATAAATCATTTTCATCTAAAAGAAAGTCATCAACATCTCTGGACAGATTTATCATAAAAACTTCAGCCTCTCAAAAGGAAAATCTCGACAAAGAAGTTGCAAGAATTATATTTGCTACAAATTCACCATTTTGTCTTGTTCAGCATCCTTAGTTTCTCAAGATCGTTCAGAACCTGAGGCCAGGTTCCTCCATCCAGAAAAGATATTGCTGATAAGTACTTGGATCTTGTGTATGAACTTGGATCTTGTGTGCTGAACAAGATTTTGGTTGTCATATTGGAAGTGTTGTGACAGACAATGCAGTAAATGTCACCAAGATGAGGAAACTCTTGCAGGAATCAAGTGAACCTGAGCATATCATCCTCACATACGGCTTATACAGTTCCTTGTATACTTGTGGCAAGTCTATATAACACTGCTCCTTATATTGGATTTATCTTTTATTTTTTAAAAAGATGAAAAAAAAATCGCAAACCCTGGTGTCCACTAACCTCATACAATAATACCTGTTAAGTCCGGCTAAAATTGGCATTTCAAAGCATAACAGTGCCTTAAAAATAGTTTCTTATTTCACTATAAAAGTTTATATTTATACTACATTGAATAAATCAATAGTTGATATATTTGTCCTATATACAATGTTAGGTTTCTAATTTGATATATTTGTCCAAT
>NC_134798.1:5377506-5387506 GCF_046742065.1 Oratosquilla oratoria
CCGTAACAAAGTTACAGTGACTTAAACCAATACGCTATCAAGAGAGATATAAGTTGAGTACGACTTTCTTATATTTGTATGCTCGAATTACATACACCTACACGAAATATCGCGTTCAACCCACCTCCGCTATGATAGTGCATTTAGCTAGTATGTGCACGTGGGAAAGATTATACATATGCACTGAATGGTTCCAGTGATCAATTAATATCTTTTTTCAACCACAAATCACTTTTAATTCCATGCCATCGCAGTCGAGACTGAAGAAGCGCTCGATGAAGGCATCCGCTGGAAAATTGAAACGTGGACGAGCCGAGGATTTGAACCCAGCTAACCCGTAACAAAGTTACAGTGACTTAAACCAATACGCTATCAAGAAAGATATAAGTTGAGTACGACTTTCTTATATTTGTATGCTCGAATTACATACACCTACACGAAATATCGCGTTCAACCCACCTCCGCTATGATAGTGCATTTAGCTAGTATGTGCACGTGGGAAAGATTATACATATGCACTGAATGGTTCCCAGTGATCAATTAATATCTTTTTTCAACCACAAATCACTTTTAATTCCATGCCATCGCAGTCGAGACTGAAGAAGCGCTCGATGAAGGCATCCGTTGGAAAATTGAAACGTGGACGAGCCGAAGATTTGAACCCAGCTAACCCGTAACAAAGTTACAGTGACTTAAACCAATACGCTATCAAGAGAGATATAAGTTGAGTACGACTTTCTTATATTTGTATGCTCGAATTACATACACTTACACGAAATATCGTGTTCAACCCACCGCTATGATAATGCATTTAGCTAGTATGTGCACGTGGGCTGAACGCGATATTTCGTGTAGGTGTATGTAATTCGAGCATACAAATATAAGAAAGTCGTACTCAACTTATATCTCTCTTGATAGCGTATTGGTTTAAGTCACTGTAACTTTGTTACGGGTTAGCTGGGTTCGAGTCCTCGACTCGTCCACGTTTCAATTTCCAACGGAAAGGTTGGTTTCGCTCTTCCGAAGAAGAATGAGTAGAATTTTAGTAATGCTTATATTTTCGTATACTATGTACATTTTCCAAAGCAATGACAAAAAAAATGGAATACATCGTCTTATTTACAAAAAAATGTGGAAACGGGCATCCGAGTTACAACAAATAGAGATAAGAAAGCAGTTCCAATTTAATGATAATTATTATTTCCAAAAATTTGTCATGAGCATGGGCATTCCTCCTCTCTCCCGTATTGAGTAGTTTATATACGGAGTTTTTTGAAATCAGAATATTAAGTAAGATTATTCTCTCCAACATCATTGGCTGCGGTACATTGAGGACATCCTATGTTTGTGGCCTATTCAAGTTAATGTAAGTGATTCTTTATCTAAACTTAACAATTTGGTCAGTTCTATTAAGTTCACGGTAGAGTAGAATGAAGGGATTTTGCATTTCTTTGATTGTAATATCTACCGCCATGAAAGTGAGTTGAAATTCGGTGTATATCGTAAACCTACCAATGTTTGTTCATATATACAATATTATTCCTCACACCCTGATGACGTAAAACGATCTCTCTTTTTTCTTCGATGTTCCCTACGGCTTTACGCATTTGCACCCCAGAGCATATCGATGATGAAATAAGATGTATTTACGATATTGGTACTAAGCTGCGATACCCTAAACATGTTTTTATACAGCTTATAATTGTGCCAAAAGAACCTTATACAACACTCAGGTCATCTAAAAATTTTGATAGGAATAACATGCTAGTTTTATCGTACCAAGAGAACCTGGAAAGCATCCCAAATCTATTACGTAGTTTTAACATTGATGTAGTTTTTAACAATAAGAACACTGTAAGACAATTGCTCATAAATAATTTTGTTAATAGTGATAAAGGGTGTGTGTACAAAATACCTTGTAAATCATGTAAACAGTGTTATATTGGTCAGACTGCTAAAACACTCAAAACACGAATAAATCAACACAAGAAATACGTTAGAGAGGGATACCAATCCAGTGATATATTCAACCACATGAACAATTTTAATAACCCAGTTCACTGGGATAACGCTAAAGTCATCACATATAACAATAACATCACAGAAAGTAATTTAATTGAATGCAGTTTGATCAAATCTGGTAAGGGAATAAATGTTAATCTCCATCAAGGTTTGTACAAATGAGATAGTTATATTTGCCAAGAAATTTCAAATTTGTTTAAATTGTAATGTACCAGCTGTGAACAATTGTCCCATACTTGTTGGTTACTGAGACGGCAGTGAAAGTCACATGTATTTCTTCCACCACCTCTCTGAATTCCCTCTTCACCATGTCTCATTCAGTCATGTATTCTGTACCTTGTTTCTTCCTTTTATAATTCCTTCTTTGTATTAGCACTGAAGATGTAATTATATGAAAGCGATCTGCTTCGTTAGTTTATTTTTCCTGGTGGCTTCTCATGTATTTGTGAACACACGTTCTTAGTGTTTTATTGCATACACACACACGCACACACACACACACACACACATATATATATATATATATATATATATATATATATATGTATGTATATATATATATATATATACATATATACGTATATATATACAGGGTGGGGCGCGGAAACTTCCCGATTTGGGGATTGAATTATAAAGTGTTTACACTTCACAATTCTTTATTCTACTTTTATGTCTGTCACACAACATGGGAGATTTACTTTTACACAGTTCTAAAAACAATATCTTTTAAATGTTCACCTCCATTATCAATACACTGATTCAGACGATTTCGGAAGCTTTGGTCTACTCTCTCTAGCATGGTGAGCAGTATATTGGCTATTTGAGTGCGGATGGCATTCTGTAGGTCTTCCAGGGTCTGTGGACGGTCGTTATAAACCAGGGATTTGAAATAATCCCACAGGAAATAATCACAGGGGGCTAAATCAGGCGAGCGCGCTGGCCAGTTTAAATCGCCTCTCAGGGAAATCAGCGCGCTCGCCTGATTTAGGCCCCTATGATTATTTCCTGTGGGGTTATCTCAAATCCATGGTTTATAACGACCATCCATAGACCCTGGAAGACCTACAGAATGCCATCCGCACTGAAATAGCCAATATACCGCTCACCATGCTAGAGAGAGTAGACCAAAGCTTCCGAAATCGTCTGAATCAGTGTATTGACAATGGAGGTGGACATTTAAACGATATTGTTTTTAGAACTGTGTGAAAGTAAATCTCCCATGTTGTGTGACAGACATAAAAGTAGAATAAAGAATTGTGAAGTGTAAACACTTTATAATTCAATCCCCAAATCGGGAAGTTTCCGCGCCCCACCCTGTATATATATATATATATATATATATATATATATATATATATAAATATATATATATATTTATATATATGCAAAGTAGACCACTTGGAAAAAGAAACTAACGAAGCAGAGCGCTTTCGTATATTACATCTTTTTTGGCACTGAAGATGTAATATACGAAAGTGCTCTGCTTCGTTAGTTTCTTTTCCCAAGTGGTCTACTTTGCATAAATGAACACACGTACCCGTGTTCTTATTAGCATATATATGTATATATATATATGTTTCATTAAAAGTGATGGCTAATTGTGCATTAATAATTTTCTTAATGGTATTTTCCATATACCTTATTAAGGATTTGTTTTCCTTAGGAAGGAAATTTATGACTTGGCTGTATGTAGTCATATTAGCTAGATCGCGATTTCGGGTTCAAGACCCTTCTTCAGTAGCTATAAGGGATAAGAATTAATCCAAAGATTCTAGTAAAGATCTAAGTTTTATACTAGAGTTCCTATACTTGCTAATCACTGGGGGAGGTCACCTGGTATTACGGGCAGGGACGAAATGTCACGTGCGCTAGGGAGCCTCCGGGTTTGTGTTGTGGCGGAATGTGGCGTTTTGTCTCGTAGTTGGACGAGTGGCGTTTTGTCTCGTATTGGCGTTTGTGATGTTATGTCTCATGTTATTATTTGTAACGGTTTGTCTCATGCTTGGAAGGGCTCTAAGGTCTTCTGCTTGTACATTTAGGTTTGGGCTCAACTCTTTAATATACAACGCTTCTAAAATTGGGAGGCGTCTATCGTCAGTACATAAATCCAAAATCTCGGTGTTTTTCTCTAGTGTCTCTCTTGCTAGTGTTATGCCGTGGGCTTCTCTTAAGTGATTTTTAGGGGCTCCAGATGTCAGGTGGTATGAGAGGCGACGGGATAACCTCATTGTCGTCAGGCCAATATAGGTGGATGGGAGGGCTTCACAGTTCCCTCGTGTACATGTGAACCTATAGATGACATGTGATTTCTGAAGTTCCTTTCTCTCTTGTAGGGGGCTGTTTCTAATAAGAAGGTGGCTAGTTTTCTTAGTTTTATAATAAATCACTAGATTTAGTATTTTTTCTGGATTGACTGGTTTAATGTTTCTTTTTATAATTTGTCTCATAATGCGTTCATCTTCTTTATAAGCTGACGAAAAGGTGGATTTATAATATATGTTGATTTTCTCTTTATTTTGTTTATCATTGTTGTTGTTATGCCAGCCGTCCATTATTTTCTTTGTTTGAAAATGTATCTCTTTTTCATTGAAGCCGTTATTGATCAGAACTTGAGTGGAACGTTCGATTTCATCATGCACTTGAGTCCATGTGCTGCAGTGAGTTAGTGCTCTTCGAATATAGGCACTGATGGTAGAGTCCTTATATCTTTGAGGGCACTCACTGGATCCATTAAGGCAGTGTCCAGGGTTAGTGGGTTTTGTGTACACTGTTGTATTAAAAGAATTTTCATTTTTCACTAAGAGGTCGAGGAAGGGTAAAGCTCCGTCAATGCTATCTTCCATAGTGAAAGTGAGTTCAGATGTCTCTTGTAATAGGTGGCGGAGTTTTTCAGCTTCATTGCTGTTATTGGTTTTAATGAAGACATCATCAATGTATCTACAGTAAATATCTGGCTTTTCTGTTTTACTGAATACTTCTTCTTCTACGCAGCCCATGAAGAAGTTTGCCATTAATACTCCAAGGGGGGATCCCATTGCAACTCCATCAATTTGGCAATATTTGTTTCCACGGGGGCAAGTGAACGGGACTTCTTTTGTACAGCATTCAAGCAGTTTACGTAGTGTAAGTTCTGGAATGTCTAGTATAGGTGTAGTGTTATCGTGGTACACTTTGTTAATGATGTAATCAATTGTTCGATCTACGGAAATATTAGTGTATAACCCCTCCACATCAAGAGAAGCGATTCTACCTTTAGCAGAGTTTGCCTTAATAATGTCTAGGAAATCAGATGTAGATTGTAGACTGTAGGTGGCGGGAGTGTAGGGAGTTAGAATGGAGCACAGTTTCTTGGCGAGTTTGTACGTAGGTGCAGGGATTTGTGAGATTATGGGACGGAGTTTATTACCAGGTTTGTGTGTTTTGACTGTCCCATAGCAGTAACCCATACCATACTCTCCTGAAAGTTTATTAAATTTTATTTTGCTGGCAGCATTATTCCCTTCTATAAGTCGATTTACCTTTTTCTTGAGTGATTCTGTAGGGTCTTTGTTGATCTTTTTAAACTTAGATGTATCATTGAGGATAGTATCTATCTTTTCTAAATACTCAGAGGTGTCCATGAGTACGTAAGTTGCCGCTTTGTCTGCTTTCCTGATGGTGATACTATGGTCTGATTTTAACTCTTTTGCGGCCTCAATGTGTTTCTTGTCAATCAAATTGCTGTGATATTTTCCTCTTGATTTATGAGCTTCAGCAATGACTTCTTGTTTGAAAGTGGGCTCAACAATGACTTCACCTTTTTTACATAATTTCTCTACATCATCTATAAGTATTTCGCATTCTGTTCTTTTTTGAAACTTCTTAGGTTTAGACATAATGTGGCAGTTAAGCCCTAAATTAAGGACTTCCTCTTGGTCTGGAGTAAGAATCTTATTGGTTAAATTTATATAACCATTTGGTGGGCGTGAGTATTTAATATGGCCGCCGTTCAGATTTATTAATTTCTTTTGATTAGCTTTAGTGATAGAATTTTTGTGTTGATTAATAATATCAGAGAATAGGGTGTCAATATTCTCTTTTAAGGTTGTATCTATGTGTATGTTGTTCCATTTTTCTTCAAGCTCTTGGTATTCTTGGTTGAGGTTTTGTATCTTGTCTTTTAATTCTTTAATCCTCTGTTTCATATATTTTATTCTTTCTTCCTTACTGGGTTTATACTTGCACCTCTTGTTTAAGGTCACTGCCCCATCACAGGGGATATTGTCAGTGTATTTAGGCAGGAGTTTTTCTCTAATGCATGTTTCATTAAAAGTGATGGCTAATTGTGCATTAATAATTTTCTTAATGGTATTTTCCATATACCTTATTAAGGATTTGTTTTCCTTAGGAAGGAAATTTATGACTTGGCTGTATGTAGTCATATTAGCTAGATCGCGATTTCGGGTTCAAGACCCTTCTTCAGTAGCTATAAGGGATAAGAATTAATCCAAAGATTCTAGTAAAGATCTAAGTTTTATACTAGAGTTCCTATACTTGCTAATCACTGGGGGAGGTCACCCTACAAGAGAGAAAGGAACTTCAGAAATCACATGTCATCTATAGGTTCACATGTACACGAGGGAACTGTGAAGCCCTCCCATCCACCTATATTGGCATGACGACAATGAGGTTATCCCGTCGCCTCTCATACCACCTGACATCTGGAGCCCCTAAAAATCACTTAAGAGAAGCCCACGGCATAACACTAGCAAGAGAGACACTAGAGAAAAACACCGAGATTTTGGATTTATGTACTGACGATAGACGCCTCCCAATTTTAGAAGCGTTGTATATTAAAGAGTTGAGCCCAAACCTAAATGTACAAGCAGAAGACCTTAGAGCCCTTCCAAGCATGAGACAAACCGTTACAAATAATAACATGAGACATAACATCACAAACGCCAATACGAGACAAAACGCCACTCGTCCAACTACGAGACAAAACGCCACATTCCGCCACAACACAAACCCGGAGGCTCCCTAGCGCACGTGACATTTCGTCCCTGCCCGTAATACCAGGTGACCTCCCCCAGTGATTAGCAAGTATAGGAACTCTAGTATAAAACTTAGATCTTTACTAGAATCTTTGGATTAATTCTTATCCCTTATAGCTACTGAAGAAGGGTCTTGAACCCGAAATCGCGATCTAGCTAATATGACTACATACAGCCAAGTCATAAATTTCCTTCCTAAGGAAAACAAATCCTTAATAAGGTATATGGAAAATACCATTAAGAAAATTATTAATGCACAATTAGCCATCACTTTTAATGAAACATGCATTAGAGAAAAACTCCTGCCTAAATACACTGACAATATATATATATATATATATATATATATATATATATATATATGTATACATATGTGTGTGTGTGTGTGTGTGTGTGTGTGTGTGTGTGTGTGTGTGTGTGTGTGTGTTTGTGTATGTGCGTGTGTGTGTGTGCGTGTGTGTGTGTGTGTGTGTTTGTGTGTGTGTGTTTGCGTGCGTGTGTGCGTGTGTGCGTATGAGCGTATGTGCGTGTGTGTGTGTGTGTGTGTGTGTGTGTGTGTGTGTGTGCGCGTGTGTGTGCGCGTGTGTGTGCGCGTTTGTGTGTGTGTGTGTGTGTGTGTGTATGTGTGTGCGTTCATTCAGTCGTGATTTTTTTTTTCACAGTGAGTCATCCCCTTCTCATTATCGCCAGTTATTGCCAGCCTGCGTGACTGGAATTGGCATCACATCCAATATTCTGTGTGTCAACGTATCCAAACGTAAAATAACATCCTTGGCATATTAAGAGAAACTGGATGCTATATTATAGACATTTATGCTCTTATGGACCGTACAGTTGCTGATACAAGCACCTCTAAGTGTTATCAAGTGTTGTGATTTTACTATCTGATTTAAGTCTACACCTAAAAATCTTCTTCCCACACGAAAATATTAAGCTTTCTTTCATGCTCTCTATAGGTATGATCTATTGCTTGTTTTTCTAGACGTCTCATCTGCGATCTACAATTTAGTACCTCAAAAAATTCTAACAAGCACTAACTAGGAAACTGTTCATACAGAACACAACAATTATAGACTCTGTGTACGCTATCGTTTGGAAATATTAGAATCTTTTTACATTAGAGAAAGGTCACCAGTTACATAATCATGTGCAAGGTGATATTACATCCTGAGTCTTACTTTCTCTGTGTGGGCTTATGGCTTTCGCAAGAGCACCTCACGGAGGCGTCCAGCCGTAGCTTCCAATCTATAGATGAGTTTTCTTCCTTCATCCACTCATTTTTGTGTTTTTATACTGTTTGCCTCACTATTCCTGGTACTTGAAAATGCTCTAAAAGAACCGAAGGGTCGATTTATGTATCATAACCTATAGTAATCTTTTATATAGCCTCCTTGAAGAAGCAAGATCCACAAACAGATTGTTTGAATCTACAAACAAGAAGTTAATTCAAGTTCAAGTAGCGGTTGTTTTCAATACTACATATATATATATATACATATATATATATATACATATATATATATATATACATATATACTGTATATATATATATATATATATATATATATATACATATATATATATATATATATATGAGAGTAATACGCTAATGCCAGCGACATCAAACCGATAATTTTTTTTATATATATATATACATACATACATATACCAAGGCTTTTTCCCCCTTCCAAGGGAGGTAGCCAAAAAGGGAAAGGCATAAAAACACTCCCACCCATTTCATCCCTAAATACACTCCACACCCCTCCCACCCTTCCTCTCATCTGAGCACCTCCTGGATGACGGGTCATCCCTGCACCCTGCCCACCGCCCTGGGTCAGAAGCAGTGTCGCAAGACACAGCACATCCACAGCAAGGCCGCTTCATTTAATCGGCGACCCCCCCTCTCCGTCCCCCTTTGCATATAAGGAGAGGACGGGGAGAAATCCCTTCGGGCTGCGTCAAAAATTACTCACACATACTACCTCACCCCCCCGCCCATTCCTCCTCATGCAGTCACAACATCATCCATATACAACCATTCTCCACTCACCTCTGTCTTCCGTCCTCTCCCTTCCTTCCTCAACAGACATTCCCCTCTTCCCCAAAGCCCCCTTTACCCCATCCATCCACCTCATCCTAGGACGTCCCCTCATGTTCACTCCCTCCACATCTGCCTTCCATACCTCTTTTACTAGTCTTTCTTCACTCATTCTTTCCATGTGTCCAAACCATCCTAATATTCTTTCATCAACCCTATCTCCCAAATCCTTTTTCACCCCTGTTCTCCTCCTCACCTCCTCATTTCTCACTCTATCTAGCCTAGTAACCCCCAGAGGTGAATGCTAGGGTAGTGAGTCAGGGATTGGAGATGGTTAAAGAAAATGGAGAAAAGTGGGAGGTGAGCCAGCTGTTGTTTGCGGACGACACTGCGCTTGTGGCAGGGTCAGAGGAGGGATTGAGGAAGCTGGTGGCAGAGTTTGGGAGAGTATGTGATAGAAGAAAGCTAAAGATAAATGTGGGTAAAAGTAAGGTGATGAGATGTACAAGGGGTGAAAGTGGCAGTAGACTAGAAGTGAACATTAAGGGAGAGCGACTGGAGGAGGTGGATAGTTTTAGATACTTGGGTGCAAGTGTAGCAGGAAAAGGTGGAGTGAAGGTGGAGGTAGAATGTAGATTGAGAGAAGCGAGTAAATGCCTTGGTGGTTTAAAGAGTGTAATGAGAAATAGACATTTGGGAATGGATGCGAAGAGGAGACTGTATGAAGGAGTGATTGTGCCAACAGCACTGTATGGGGCAGAAACGTGGAACATAAGAGAAGAAGAGAGAAGGAGTTTGAATATATATATATACTATATATATATATATATATATATATATATATACATATATATATGTTTTATATATATGTTATATATATATATTATATATATGTATATACATATAC
>NC_134798.1:5407506-5412506 GCF_046742065.1 Oratosquilla oratoria
TATACATATATATACATATATACTGTATATATATATATATATATATATATATATATGTATATACAGATGTATGTATATATATATATATATATATATATATATATACGTATGTATACACACATACGCACACACACACGCACATACACTCACAAACATATATATACATATATATATATATATGATATATGTATACATATACATATATACATATATGTATATATATACATACGAGTATATATATATATATATAAATATATATATATATATATATATATATATATATATAAATATACATGAAACATCAATGCGCTTAAGGGTTTAAATCCCTTTCTCTTTTCATCTGATACACATCATCAATACAGTGACGCACTTAATTAATTTTCTTCTGGCTAAGAACAGACAATTTTATTCAGTTGGTGGGGCGGTTTCTGGGGTGATGGGGGTCATAATGTACCGTGACCCATAAAGAACCGACCCTCCCCCTAGCCACCTCATTTAAATAAAATTGATTCTCGTTAACCAGAATAAAAAAAAAACTACGTCCCCATGTTGAAGGGCATTGCTAAGAAATAAAAGCTATGGAAAATAAATAGTTCAGAAATTATTTCCGGAGGGTTTGGAAATATTTTGCGAATGCTCTAGGTCGGCGCGTTTGATAAATATTTTCTACTTTCGCTTCGACCCCGCGTCCCAGTTTCGGGTCTGCCTGCGCCAGACGGTTTTATTAAGTTGACGGGGACAGGCAGACGGGGAGAGATTAATCTTTTTTCTCTGCCTTTAGATGATTTTATTCTGTTGTTTGAGTATCCTCGACCCGTGAACTTTTTTATTTCTCCCAAGTTCCCGTCATACATTCCCGGAAAGTATTAACCGAGACGGATTTCACATTGCCGCCACCAGAAAACGTAAAGCAACCGCGAACTCACTGGCCGACCTCTGAGCACGACCACATCCCCGTCAGCATCCGAGACTCCTTTGCCAACATCATAGCGTCGCCAGGGCGATGCCCCTTCCTCTCAGGTCGTCATGGTAACGGCATAACAACACTACAGATGCAGAGCACAGTGAGCAGACGGGAGGAAATAGTGGAAACACTGACGACCTCAGCTAGTAGCACTAGTACGACGTAGTAAACGGAAACAACTGAGACTGGATAGATATCGGATCGCATAGATGAAAAAAAATGCAGGACTTTGTAGCAGATGCTTTAAGTAGTAATGTACATAGATTGGATGAAATAGATGAGGATAGCTTAATGAAGTGGAAACACTCTGAGCATAAGTTAGTACGAGCGCCAAAGTGCATTAAACACGTACAGTAGAGATAGATTAGGATAGAGATTAGGACACTGTAAGCAGTGCCATTTCAAAGCAAACACAGCTGACATTAAACAAATTGGGCTTACATAGGCACAAACACTGAAGACCTGTACCACTTTGTAGTGATGAAAACAGAAAATTAAAGAATGATCACATGGGTGGAAACCCTGCAAGACTGATAATGAGGCCAGAGAAAGAGAAACTGAGGCACCTCAACTACATAAAATCATTCGTACTTAGCCAGAGTAAAATCTGTAACGTTTGCTACTCCAGCGCTAATGGAAAACCCATCTGCGTACCATAATCTTTCTATATATGTTTTTCTTTCTTGCCGCCAGGCAATTTTATTCAGCTAAAAATATCTCCCACATTCATAATGATAAACTCTAATGAAGATACATTTTTTTTTTTTTTTTTACATAAAATTTAGTTTTTCATAACACCATGTTTTTCTAGGCGCTTGTCTAAATAGTTGGCAAACAAAACTAGTCCAACGCCTATATCTAGTATTTATAGTACTATAGGCCGTTAAAATGAACGGCCTATGATATAGGTCCCCTGACCGCATCAAACATATAGAAACACCAGATCCAGTCCCTCCTTCTGGGTTCTTTTGAAGCCTTTGCTTTTGGTGTCTTCTAGGGCAGTGTTCCACGAACCCCTAGGGTACTGCAGAAACCTACCAATGAGTCTGGTAGAGTAGATCAGAAATCCAACATGTTCCGTTTAATCCTAACATGGCTTTTTTCAGTAGTTCGTGATCACAGAATGTGTTTTAATCGAGATGTTAATTTTTTTCCCAGGCTAGTTGCGTCTCTCAGAATGTGGTGACGACTTGTATAATATATTACAATGTTTCTATAACTAAATGCTTAGAAAAAGTTACTATATTCCATCTAACCCCGTATCAAGGGGGTTCCCTAAATATATAAGGGAATGTAAGGGTTCACCAAGCTTGAAAGCTTGAGATGCACTGTTCTATAGGGTCTTCCACACCTACACCCCAACACTCACCACCCCAACTCCCCCTGATAAGGATTGCATGGAGGCATCTTGAGTCTTGTCATGAACTTCCTAAGTAATGCATAATGAAACTGTTTTGTTTTTTTTCTTCTTCTTCTATTTCTTCTTCTTCTTCTTCTTCTTCTTCTTCTTCTTCTTCTTCTTCTTCTTCTTCTTCTTCTTCTTCTTCTTCTTCTTCTTCTTCTTCTTCTTCTTCTTCTTCTTCTTCTTCTTCTTCTTCTTCTTCTTCTTTTTCTTCTTTTTCTTCTTCTTATGCTTTTTCTCCTTTTTTTTTCTCTTCCTCCTCCTCCTTCTTCTTCATCACTTTCGTCTCTCTATCTCTCCTCCTCTTATTCTATGTACTCCTTGCCTTTTTTCTTCTTCTTTCTTCTTCTCTTTTTCTTTGTCATTCTTTTTTATTTATATTCTTATTCCTGTTTTATTCGTATTTTTATTTTCATTCAAATTTTTTCTTATTCTTGTTCTTGTTTACTATTTTCTTTTCTTTTTTCCTTTCTTTTTTCTATTTTTTTTTTCCTTGTTCTTCACGTTTTATATGGTTCTCCCTTGAAGGCACTAATGCCCCAACTTCCCCCCTCCTCCCATCGCTCCTGTTCAAATGCAGAAGGAATGTTGTGGCATGTGCTGGAGTGAGCCGCTTGTCTTTTCGAACAAAATAATTAGCCCCACCAGGAGACACTTCACTTCACCTGGGCAGACTCAATCATCGTGTCTGCAGTATTGGATTCGATCGAGGACTGGTGGTTGAGAGGGATACGAGCCACAGGAGGGGCACAGACCTGAGGCGTTGGAGGGTCCTCAGCACCTTGCACCTGGATTGGGCAATCTTCCCCCATGGGCACTGAAGTTTGTCAGTCGTTTGAGTGTATTTTCTCCATGTCCTTCATCAGCTACTGCATCAGGAGGCTCCTCCCACCAGTTACACCTCACCAGGCAACGATTGTCCCACTTTCTTCTTCTGAAAGCCACTCCATCAGGTTCTTCTCTTCCCCTCTCCTTCTTCAGAGAATCCATGTCCTATTCTTAATGCCCCCCATCCTCTGTCACCTTCCTCATACACTCCTCATCTCCAGAAGTCATTCGCCACAATCGCCTCTTCCCTCAGCCTTAATGCTCCCCTCCCTCCGTCACGTATTCCTTCAGACAGCTCCTCTCTTCCTCCAACATCGCTTCTGCTCACTACCTGCACCTCTCCGACCGGTACCTACACTCACTCACATTTCGGTCTTCTTCAGTTCTCCATCAGCTATTCCAAATGAGTTCCGACCCATGTCCCCTCCTCCCCAGAGTAGGATCTACCTGATGGATGGATCATCGGGGGCTCCTCCGGCTGCCTCCCTTGTGGGAGGTTCCGGGCCTAAGAGATCACCCAGCAACTCCTCCCACCCCAACCCCGGCGTCCTTCTCCGTCTTCATCCAGTGGCCTTCTTCCTGCCATTAGGTTGCCATGGCTACGGCTGTCCCTAATATGGTTTTCACCCAACCTTCAGTAGCCTTGTATAAGACTCACTGAACATTACCTTCTTACTTCTATCTCTCCCTTCTTACTCCTCCTTCTCCTCTTCCTTCTACTCCTCATCATCCTCGTCTTCCTCCTTTTCTTTCTCATCCTTATCCTCGTCCTCCTGATCATCATCATATATTTTTGTTGTTGTTGTTGTTGTTGTTGTTCTTCTTCTTCTTCTTCTTCTTCTTCTTCTTCTTCTTCTTCTTCTTCTTCTTCTTCTTCTTCTTCTTCTTCTTCTTCTTCTTCTTCTTCTTCAATTTCTTCTTCGTCATCTTCATCTTCCTCTTCTTCTTCTTCTTCTTCTTCTTCTTCTTCTTCTTCTTCTTCTTCTTCTTCTTCTTCTTCTTCTTCTTCTTCTTCTTCTTCTTCTTCTTCTTCTTCTTCTTCTTCTTCTTCTTCTTCTTCTTCTTCTTTATTCTTTGTTATCTTCATTTTCTTCATCTTCTTCTTACTCCTCGTCCTATAACTTCCTCTACTCTTCCTTCGCCTCTTTTGCCTTCTCCTCCTCCTCCTTTTCCATTTCCTCTTCCCCTTCCTATCTCCTCTTACTCCTACTCCTCCTGCTCCTCATCCTCCTTCGTCTTCTTCTTCTTCTTCTTCTTCTTCTTCTTCTTCTTCTTCTTCTTCTTCTTCTTCTTCTTCTTCTTCTTCTTCTTCTTCTTCTTCGTCCTCTTCTTCTTCTTCTTCGTCCTCTTCTTCTTCTTCTTCGTCCTCTTCTTCTTCTTCTTCTTCTTCTTCTTCTTCTTCTTCTTCTTCTTCTTCTTCTTCTTCTTCTTCTTCTTCTTCTTCTTCTTCTTCTTCTTCGTCCTCATCTTCTTCTTCTTCTTCTTCTTCGTCCTCTTCTTCTTCTTCTTCTTCTTCTTCTTCTTCTTCTTCTTCTTCTTCTTCTTCTTCTTCTTCTTTTTCTTCTTCTTCTTCTTCTTCTTCTTCTTCTTCTTCTTCTTCTTCTTCTTCTTCTTCTTCTTCTTCTTCTTCTTCTTCTTCTTCTTCTTCTTCTTCCTCATCTTCTTCATTTTCTTTTCCTCCTCCTCGTCCCTTACCTTCTTTTCCTCTTCCTTCGCCTCTTTTGCCTTTTCCTTCTCCTCTTCTACTTCCTTCTCTCCTTCCTACCTCCTCTTACATCTATCTCTCTTTCTTCTCCTTAACCTCCT
>NC_134798.1:5425006-5427506 GCF_046742065.1 Oratosquilla oratoria
GTAGTTAGCCCGCATACCTTGTCGCCTAATTGGCTCGTAGACCCATCAGCCTCATTACCTTGTTACCCATTTTGGCCCGTGAACCAGTCTCCCTGCTTTGTCTTATTGCTGTGTTGGCCCACGGATTGATCAGTACTCTTCCTTGCTTTGTTGCGTAGCTGCTTCACGGGCACAGATTCCCCCTTCCCCTGTCTTGTACGTCTCCGTCTTGTTGATTACCTGTCCGCCTTATCCATTTATTCCACTCTTGTGATGCCTCTTATCATCTCTCGTCTTGTAATTACTCATCACTTGGATGAGAGTCTGCGCTCGCCAATGGTGTCTGTTGTCCAGGCTTGTGAACAAAAGGAAGAACGCTTCTCTTTAATATCTCTTCCAATTCTGTGTCGTCAAAGTTGCTTTTGGTCTTTAACATGCTCAGGACAATGTATTGTTTACAAGCAGTTTTCTTTTTCTTTTTCTTTTCGTGTTTTACTCAGAGTTTGGTTACTTTTCGACGCCTTTCGTATATTTCAATCCCACTGTCGCCAGACGTTTTTATTTAGCTCAGGGATTACCATTAGCTGTGATTGGTGGATTTAATATCTTGTGACTTCAACTTGAAGGCTCCTTAGCCTCTTCACTGTAAGGGGAACCCCTATTGCTAAATTAAATAGTCTGAACCAGATCTAAATATATGAAGCTCATGATCGAGTTCAAGGAAATGACAGAAAATTATGACCCCTTCACTCTAGTTATCTAATAGAATCGTTTGGTGGCAGCCAGAACAAAATATACAAAGGCTGTCATCGGGTTGAAAAGTTAGAGGACCAGAACCCGGTCCCCATCTCTCATAAAAACATAAGAAAGAAGGAGACTGCAAGAGTTCATAAGGCCTAAACAAGGCAGTTCCATGTCCATTACCGCCTATCATATCCACCCATAAAGATATCTAACCTTCTCTTAAAACAACCAATAGTTTCAGCGCTCACTACATGGTTACTGAATTCATTCTTGTGGAACAGCCTCTGCTTGTACCCATCTTTCTTAATGGAAATCAATAAATCTCAAAATTTCTTAAAGAACGCCATTCAACATTCTCCAATCTTCATAAAAAAAGAAAGTCAGTTGCTGCTCTCTATCTTTCTTAAAGCAGATCAGATGCCTCTCTCAAAATTTCTTAAAAGACGCCCGTTATTTTTCTTTTTCTTAAAGAACGTCAGTTGCCGCTCTCAAAACTTCTTAAAGAACGCCAGTTGCTGGCCTTAAAAATGTCTTAAAGAAGGCCAGCAACTGCTCTTAAAACTTCTCAAGGAATGCCAGCCACCGTTCTCAAAACTTTAAAAAAAAACGACAGTAACTGCTTTCAAATTTTCTTGAAGAACACTGTCTAACTGCTCTCAAAATTCCTTGAAGGAGGGCAGTTACCACTCTCTTAAAGAATATCAGGTAACTTCTCTCAAAGTATTCTTAAAAGACGCCAGCATTACTCTCTCATTTTCTTAAAAGGTTATAACTATCGTCAGCAGTTTTTCTTAAAGAACGTTGATTGTCGTTCCTATAATTTCTTTTCTATAGATAATTTTTCGTAAATATACAAATAGCTGTCCCCTATTTTTGTTCAAGGGCATCTGCTGTTCTCAAATTTTTATGGCGCCAAATACAGTTCCTTTTTAGTTTGCTTGGTTATATGTTTATTCATCTATCTACTCATCTACTGACTTATTAATTATTAATTTGTTTGTTTTTCTATTTGTTTGTTTATTTATTTGATCATTTATTCATTTTATTCTAATATTCTATTTCGTTCATTTTATCTTATTCTGTTTATCTATTCATCTATTTTCTACCTATTTATTTGTTTGTTTATTCATTTTTTTTTTATTCATCCATTTATCTACTATCTATTTACCTACTTACCTATCTTTTTTCAAGGATATCCCCTGGTTTGAAATTTTCTTCAAGGACATCTTGAAGGACATCTGCGTTCTCAAATTTCTTAAAGAACGACGGCTACCCTGTTCAAATTTTCTTGAAGGGCATCTATCGTTCTCAGACTTTCTTGAAAGATCTTTGCATATTTCAAATGTTCTTGAAAGACAGCTGCTATTTTCAAAAAAATTATGAAGGGTGTCAGCTATTGCTATCTAGAAGATGATCTATAGTTCTCAAAGGTTTCTTGAAGGAGCTCAAAGTTTCTTGAAGAAAATCTGCCGTTCTCAAAATTTCTTGAAGACCATCTGAAATTTTCTTCAAGGCTATTGGTTGACATTTCCTCAAGTTTCCTGAGACCCACCAACTGTTGCCGAAGGAGTGTGGCTGCCGTAGCTCAATTTTCTTCAAGAAACTATCTACTGCACCGCCGTAGCCCAATTTTCTTCAAGAACCTATCTATTGTACCCAGTTTTCTTGAAGGACACCAGATGCCCCGACGACCCCCCGCGCGCGGGACGCTAGCAACGAGGTCTTGCCGAAAATCAATGGGCAAGATCTGCCGTGCTGGAGGTTGTGGAAGGAGGTA
>NC_134798.1:5437506-5445006 GCF_046742065.1 Oratosquilla oratoria
CCTCCCCGCGGGCTGTGTTGCTATTCCTTCTCCTCTTCATCCGCACCTTCCTCCTCCTCTTCCTCCCTTCCCGAGCTGCTTCGCCCTCCCCGCCTACCCGTTGAAAAGTGTGTGTGGGGGCGGGGGGGGGGGGGTTAAAATCACGAGCAGCCTTTGGGACGGTCCCTGCCCTCGATAGGACGGTGAACCCGGTGTAAGAAATCCAGCCTCTACGGGGATTGCGATAGTCTTATCATCCCTGTCGTCGGTCAAGGTTTATACCAAGGCGGGTCAGTCTTCCGGTAATAGCCTTCCCGTCATTCCTGCCTTCTTTCGTGTTTTCTTGTAGTTTGCCTATCACTCGTTCGTTCCGTCCGTCTTCTCCGGTCCTGTCCACTGTCTGTGTTTCCCGCGTCGTTCCCGTTCCTTCTTGTCCGTTGCCTTTTTCCTTCATTTCTTATTTCCTTTGTTCGGTCGTTCCTTCCTTCCTTCCTTCTTTCGTTCCTTCACTTCCTGTTTTGATCTTAGTTTCTTTGCGGCGTTCGTTCCGTCCTTCCTGCCTTCCTTGCGGCGTTCGTTGCCGGCACGTCGTGTTGTCTTTCGTGCTTCTCGGGCCTTCCTCGCTTCCGTTCTGCCCTCCCTTTCTCCTCCAGTCCTTCGCTCTTCAGCTCTTGCCGCGTTCAGTGTCAGTAATTGTTCCTATCGGGATCCTTTCGTCCTTGTTCGCTGGCTACCTTCGTTCGTGCCCCCTTCCTGCCGGCCTGTTTAACCGGCGCTTTAGGTCCTTGACTGTCTGGTCGTTCGTGTCAGTTCTCTCCTGCCGGTGCTGCCCTCGCTCGGCGGGACGGTTTGTCGTTGTTATTGTCGTTCTCTGTGCGTGTCGTGTCGTTTCCTTAACTTATTTCCGCCCATTCTTGCTGTACTCTCTCCATTCCGGTCGTTCCTTCCGGTCGTGGATTGTTATGACCTATTTGTAATATAGTTCGTTGCTTGATCCTTGCTCCCTCGTTTTGCTTATCGTTCGTCCGGCCCCTCTTACGTGGTTGATCGTCCGCTTGTCATGGAATATTGCGCTTCCTATTTCTTTTCCGGGCCGCATGGGTGCGAAGTGCATAGCTCTGTGACGTCCTTAGGTGCTCGTGGTGTTCATTGTTCTCCATCCTTGCCGCAGTCCCCCGCCTCCCCCGCGTTTCGCTCTTCCGTTTCATAACACCTTTGGATTTCTGTTCCGCTAACAAGGGGAGAGGTGAGAGTGAGGGGAAAGGGGAGGGTAAAAAGGTAGTTAGTAAGAGGAGTATGGAGGTTGGGGAATGGGAGATGGGGTGAGCGGGGAGTAGGCGGGAGGAGGGAGTATAGGAAGAAGGAAGGGAGTGGTGGATTAGAGAGAAGGAAGCCCAATACTTGGGGACAGCGTGTTACCCGTCAGAGAGAACCCAGTGGGCCTGGTAATGTATTGTCTCTGGTTGTACCTCTTCCTGCCCTGTTTTGATGAGTGCAAAATTTCTGAAAGAGCTCCGGCGCCACGGTTCTTAAAGTGGTCACACCGTCGGAAGACGAGCCCTCAGCTCTTGAGGTGATTCTGGTGTTTAATCTGCTTATATCTCATGACATATATACGCGTAACGGACTGGTTCCTAGCGCTCCCCCTGGTTCGTTATTCGGGGCATTTGCGGCAGCAGCCCGTGGGCACGCATCTACCCTAAAGTAACATAATGTCCTAATAAGTAGCAAATATTCTCCACAATCGCATACTCACCGAGTCCCCGAAAAAGATTAGTTGCCGGGAAGGTCGTTCACTGATATGGCGACCTGGGAGGCCGCTCTCTGAGCCATTGATTCACGCTCCTCTGTGTCCTGGGATTTACTCTCCTTTACCCTGGTAAATTACCCGGCCCTGGGGTCAGCTGGCAAGTACCTACTGGGTACGACTTGTGGACTCTACCCCCAGGGTGAGTAGTAGCGCCAGAATCCGAAGTCTGCTTCTTACACTGCGCCGGCTCCATCCTCACCACCTCACCTCTTGGCGCCACACCACCCCCTCCTGTGGCTCCGCACCTCCTGCCTCCTGACTCCCACCACCTCGTCACTACAGGTCCATCGGTGTCAAACATGTGTGCTCGCCAGGGGTGTCTGTGGTATCTCTGATATCTGTACAAACAGACACGCACAAGCACACCACAGACAGACACACACGTACACGGAAACTTGAATGTAGTCACCACAACAAACACACACACGCGCGGCGCGCATCACTCTCACACACACTCACACACACACACAGTACACCTCACACAACACACACACACATCATCTCACACACACTACACACACAACGCACACACACACCACGCATCCGCTCCCCCCACGCACGCACTAAACGCACATACACACACTACACACACATCATCACACACACACAAGATATATATATATATATATATATATATTGTTATATAATTATATATATGGTATGTATGTTAGCGAGCGTGGGAAAACTCAGAATGTTGGCAGAGAGACGTTATTCTCTTACGTGTTGGACTGGAGGCCTGACGCAGAGAGAAGGACAGACATACATAGTATCGTGGTCGTAGTGGTTTGAATTGCGGCGGAAATGGCGGCGCCGCGGGGCTATGGGGGGAGGTGTGGCTCGTGCGTGGTCGGGGGGGATGATTGTCTCGGCTGCTGTGCCTCGGATAGCCCACACCGGTGAAACCGTGTGTGGCCATCTCGTGCGTGGTTGACTTTGTTTTCTCGACGAGGACCGTCCTGTATTGTTCTGTGTGAGGTGTGACGTGCCCTGCCCCGTATGAGGGGTAGTGGGCGTCTAGGCGGATGGGTGCTCCTTCAAGGGTGTTTCGGTTCTTGTCTGTTTCGGATTCAAGTCCCTTGTCAATTATTTTCCGTGGTTATACCAGGCGTGGGAGGTGTCCGTAGTTTGCGAAATGTACAACCAATGAGTGGGGGAGTTTCTATGGTGTGTTGATGCCAGTGTCTGGGGCGTAAAGAACATGGTTGTCGAGGCCACCTGAGTTCCTGTGCTTCGGGCCTGCGCTATTTCGTTAGTTTCAAAAAGAGTTTCGAGTGACTTTGCTTTCTTTGAATAGGGTACTAAGAGGTATGCGTTCGTGCTTTTACGCTGGGAACCTTGTTGGTCCGCAATAGAGGCAGCAACCCGCCATGCGTAGCATACTCATGACAAACAGATCGCAATAACAAAAAGGGGATCTACACACACAAAACATCTGATGTAAGCTGTGTTGTCTCCTACACGACAGTTAAGGTCTGTTTTTAACTGCCTGCGCCTGTGTGTCTGTGCTGGCTTTGACCTAGCCACGAATAGTCTTTCCATAATGGGTTGGCGGTCGCCTCGACTTAGTTTCCGAACTCCCGGGCGAACTTTGTTGGTGGTGTAAGTTGTGTGGTTGTGAATAAATTATCTCCTAAAACCCCGCTCACAGATATTGATGTCATCGGCCCAAATCCAAGTCTCCTGCCCATCCGCCGAACCAACCTCACCGCAATAAATTACCCCTACAAACCGCCCGGTGCCAATAGTGCCTCTGGCATTGTCATACAGACATCTCTTTCCCTCCGTCACACGACCGATCCCCGCGAGCGAGTGTCCTGGCCCCAGTAATGTCCTTATGCCATGGTCCCCTGAAGAAGGCATGAGGCCGAATCCTAGGAAAATTAAGTACCTCTGCCATCTTTCGAGTTTTGTCCCCACGCAAAATACACCTCATAGTGTCCTACGCTAGGGCAACATAAGTGGATATATATAGAATAATATATATATATATATTATATATAGATAAATATAATATATATCATATATACAGATATTGGATATATCTTTAATATATATATATATAGAAAGATAGAGATAGAAATATATATAATATACATATGTATATATACACAATAGAGAGATAGATGTAATAGATATATTGATATATATATAGATATAGTATATTTATATAGTGATAGTTATATCAAGGAGCGTAGATATTTCGGATCCACAGGAGTGAGAATAAAACTTAAACCCACGCTTGGGAGAAAGATTACAGCTGAGACAAAGAATTCCGTATGATTTCGACCACTAACTGGTGGTTTCTCTTCAGCATTTTCAATGATGTGGAGAAGCCTACAATAGGGAACTCTGTATGCCTCAAAGCACGTGCCCTTGTGTGGGGTTCGGACGTTGCGTCCTCGGGAGATGAATTTATTGACTGCCATACTAGAATAAAAATATATATATATTATATATTTATATAAATAATAAGGCAATCTGTTGATCAGTGGACCTGTAGATGTGTTATTATTTAGGAACGGGGGTGTTAAGGAGGACGCTTTATATTGTCTCTTAAAAAACTTCAAATGTGATTCTGATTCGGTACCTGCATGCTTCCATTCGATTTTGTGATCGTAATAGACGTGAATGGAGGAATACGGTACTGTGGGTTACTTGGCCAATTTGTAAGGATTGTTTGGTATTGTCTTTTAATCACAGTAGTTAGATTATCACGTCCCGTTTCGCCCCAGTACAGTGGAGCTCTATCGAGACAGGGTGCTTATATACTCCGGAGCTGTGCCTTATTAGAAGTTCTGTGATGGAGCATTTATTCAAGGTGGTTTGTTATGATAGTTGGGGTTATGGGTAACGAAATGTGATCCTACTGCTCCTTTGCTTCGGTCGTCTTCGTCTTGGCCGGGCCCATCTCACCGGGCCGGTATTCCTCGTCGTTCGCTCGCGTGGGTGTCTCGCTGTCATCGGCGTCTTCTTCTTCTGCTTACTTCTTCTTCGGCGTCGGCGGCTTCTGCGCTTGCTTCTGCTTCTGCGCTGCTGTCTGCTGATAAGGCGTCTTCCGCGGCTCAGGCGTTACTGCGTCGTCGTCTGCGTGCGGCCTCGTCTGTCTGCTTGGGCGTCGCGTCTTCTGCGTCTTCTGCGTGCAGCGGCGTTGCGGCGTCGGCGGCGTGCGGCGGGCCTTTCTTCGTCTTCTGTCTTCTTCTGCTTTCTTCTTCTGCTGCTTCTTCGGCTCGCGTCTGCTTCTTCTTCTTCGGGCGGGCGCGGTGCTTCTCTGCGGCTTCTTCTGCGTCGAGGGCGTGCGTCTTCGTCTTCTTCGTCTTCGGCTTCTATCTGCGTTGGCTGCTGCGTGCGCTGCGCGGTCTGGTCGGCGTCTTCGTCTGCGGCTGCTTATGCGGCGGCGGCGTCTGTTCTTTGAGGCGGCTTCGGTCTTCTCTTCTTATTCGGTCTTCTTCGTCGTCTTCTGTCGGCTTCGTCTTCTGCGCGTCCGTCGGTAGTCGTCTGCTTCTGCTTCTTCTTCTTCTTCTCTTCCTTGACTTTACTATCGGCTGTGGTCTTCGTCTCGTCGTCGTCGCGTCTGCTGTCTACTACTGTTCTTTTTCCTTTTCTTCTTCTGCTGCTTCCTCCTCCTCTTTCGGTGTGTCGCGGTGTTCTCGTCTTCTTCTTCGTCGTTCTTCTACGTCTACGTCTACGTTTCGGTCTTCGTATGTCAGCGTTTTTCTTCGCTTCTTCGGTCTGTCTGCGTCTATCCTCTTCTCTGCCTCTGCAGCGTCTTCTTCTTTCTTCGTCTTCGTCGTCGTCGTGCCTTATTAGGAGTATGATTATCATCAGCAGCATCATCAGCTTCAGCTCATCTTCATCATCAGCATCAACATCAGCAGCATCATCATCATCATCAGCAGCATCATCAACATGCTTCCAGCATCATGCATCATTCATGTTGGTCGTCGTGCTGCTGCTTCTTCTTCTTCGTCTCTCTTCTTCTTCTTCTCCCTTCCGTCGTCTCTTTCTGCGTCGTCTTCTTCTTCTTCTTCTGCTTCTTCTTCTTGCTGTTGTCAGCGTCTTCTTGGGACCTCCTCCTCCGCCGCCGCCGCTCCTCAGCTCCACATAATTCTCCCCTCTCCCATTCCTCTTTCTCCGTCCCTTCTCCTGCGTCATCTGTCGTCTTCCTTCTGCCTCCTCCTCAGATTCCACCCCGGTGCGGCCTCTGCCTTGTTACGCGTTCCAGGGCCTCTTTTCCTGTCTTCCTTTTTTTCTGCTGTCTTCGACGCGTCGCCGCTTCCCTTCCCTCTTCCTTGAGTCTCGCTACTGCCATTGCCTCACTCCTGTTGTGTTCCTTCCTGCTTTTATGGGCGTGTTTTGTTTTCCTGCCTCTTCTCCGTCCTCTTCCTCATCCGCGGCGTCCTCCTCACCCTTCGACCGCTGTTCTCGTACCGCCGCAACCTCCTCCTTTTCTGCTTCTCTTGCATCTCCCTTTTTCCGCTTCTGCTTACGCTTCTGTGTTGGTTCCGTGGTGCGTCTTCTGCTACGGCCGTGTGCTTCCGCCTCCTCCCCTGCCGTCTCTTCCGTAACCTCATCCGCTTCTTCCTGTTCCTTCTCCTCCTCGTCCTCATTCTCTTGCCGCAGTCGCGGCCTCATTCTTCCGGCTTCTCCGTCTCCGTTTGCTTGCCTCCGCCGCGCCGTCGGCTCTGCCTCAACCTCTCACTCTTCGGCCTGGCGTCCTTCCTTCTCCTGCCTCGTCCGCATGCCTCTTTCCGCCTCACCCTCATCCTCAAGGTCTTCCTCATTATGGGCCCATACTCAGGATCTTGCAATGCGGCCCATCCCTCAACACTTGCCTGCATCCTCATTTTCTGGCAGCTTTTTTTCGCGTCCGTTTTGAGTGGCGGTTGCGGGGGTCAGGTACGGGCTAAACACGACACACGCTACGCAAGACTCGTTGCGGTCACATATTGGTTTGGGTGTGGGTGTTTCAAGCGGTAAAGGTGCTCTGAATACATATTTTAAATTGCTAGGTTAGCCTAGTGTCACTTTTATAGATGATATATATATATTTATATGATATTTACAGAGATATATTATATAATATATATGTTGTGTGTGTGTGTGTGTGTGTGGTGGTTGGGGGGTGTGTGTGTGTGTGTGGTGGGGGTGGGGGTGTGTGTGGTGTGTGTGGGGTGTGTGGGGTGTGGGGGGGAGTGAGGGTGTGTGGGTGTGTGTGTGTGGTGTGGTTTGGGTGTGTGTGGCGTGCGTGCGGGCGTGTGGGGGTGTGGGTGTGTGTGTGTGGGGTGTGGAGGTGTGTTGGGTGTGTGCGTGCGGGCGGGCGTGCGGGGGTGTGTGTGTGTTTTGGTGTGTGTGGGGTGTGTAGGCACTTGGGCTGTGGATCTACGTGTTGGACGCGGGATCGACAGCGAGTGTCCCGCCTGGAAGAGAGCGCAGTGCTCGTAGGTCCGAGCGATGGAAAATGCTATGACCTTGCACACACACACATCCACGCAGGCCCCCAACTCCCCGCCCTCGAGAGCGTGTGGAGGAACACCCCGCAGTGTGGGTGTGTGTGTGTGTGTGTGTGTGGTGTGTGTGTGTGTGTGTGTGGGTGTGTGTGTGTGTGTGTGTGTAACGGGATAAGAGATTACGTTTCATTCAGAGAAATATCGTGATAGGCTCTTTTCGAACGTAAAGATGAATTAGCAAATCGTTGTGGTCTCTTTTTATTC
>NC_134798.1:5450006-5457287 GCF_046742065.1 Oratosquilla oratoria
ATATATATATTATATATATATATATGTGTGTGTGTGTGTGTGTGTGTGTGTGTGTGTGTGTGTGTGTGTGTGTGTGTGTGTGTTCGTGTTTGTGTTTTGGTGTGTTTTTTTTTTTATATATATATATATATATACATATATATATATATATATATATATACCTGTATATATATATATATATATAATAGATAACCGTTATATATATAATATATATATATAATATATATATCATATATATATAAATGTATATATATAATATGGAATATGTATATATAATATGTATGTATATATATATTATATATATATATTATATATATGTATATATATATATGTCATAATTAATTGCTAATACCAGTACTATTACTATATTTTTGTATATTCAGGGTAGCTTTCTTTCATTGTTACTTCGTAGGCTGATGACGTCTCACTTGTTTGTTCTCCCGTTTTGCCTCCTTTTCTTTGCTGCTGACCAATTAATTCGTTCAGCCGACAGTAGAACTTTGAGTCTTCTTCCTCCACTTATATTTGCTCTTGTCTCTCTTTTTTTCTTCAGTGTTTTGTTTTCTCTTTCTTCCCTTCCCTCACGTTTATTCTTTCATTCATGTAAATTTTTCTTTCATCTCGTTGCCAATTTTTCATTCAGCCATCGAGTTCGATATTTTATTGATGTTACTCTTTCTTTTATATCTTGTTTCCTTTTTTTTTCGTCTATTTTTCAGAGAATCTTTTGAATGAAATCGTCTGGTGATAAGAAAAGCATTGAAGGAAGAATTAATCTTAATCGATTAGAGTTATTTGACGATAGCTACAAGTATATATAAATATATATAAGAATGCCGATCACTTTCAACTTAATCTATCCCTCCTGTCTTACATCACTTCTTTCCCTAATCCTATAGGACTCCAATTCTTTCGTCGCAATATTGTCCCTAAGGATAGAAGCGCTGGTTAACCGTAGAATGGCCCTTACTTCTTGCATCCCCCATTTCAGACTTCCTTCTTCCGGGGACGGTCTCGATCGCTCCTGAACGATAGTCCTTATCTCTCCTCCTTGGTTCCCACTTTCTCTGAAAAAGTCTTGCTCACTTCGCCTCACCCGTGTCCGTCTCGAACTTCTCCATTCACTCTCTCTTCAGTGGAAAAGAAAGATTAGTAATTCTTGCCCCAGCACTCGCCATTTTTTTTATTTTTTGTATGTATGTATGTATGGATGGGTGTATGTATGTGTGTATGTATGTATGTATGCATGTATGTATGTATGTATGTATGTATGTATGTATGTATGTATGTATGTATGTATGTATTGTATTTATGTATGGATGTATACATTGGTAAAACCCTACCCCTGTTCCCCATATTCTTTTTTCTTTATTCTAAATTTAAAATATATATGTATATATATATATATATATATAAATATATATATATATATATATATATATGATATTCATATATATATATATATATATAGTATATATTCATTATATATATATATAATATATTCATATATATATATATATATATATACTATAATTATATATAATATTCTGATTTTCATTTTTTATTCTTTTTCATTTTCGTTTCTAATTCTCCCCTCAACATTTGTAATGACATGTTTAAATGTGTTCATGTGTTCATTCATTGCACAAGTGACACATTAATGCTCTCTCACCAACCTCCCCGGTCTTCATCCCACTCCCACCTCCATCTCTCCCCTCCATTTCCCCTTCTCACCCTACTCCACTTTAATCCCTCCACACTCCCTATAGCGGCTCCTCTTTCTTCTCATCCTCTTCTTCTTCCTAACCTCTTCATTTCTCTCCTCCTCCTCCTCCTATTCCTCCTCCTCCCTCTCCATCTTTTACCTCCTTGACCTTTTTACACATTCGCTTTTCCCCTTTCCTCCTTTAAGTTTTCCTCATCATTTCCTCCTTTATTCCTTCTTTTCCACCCACTTCTACTCCATCTTTCTTCTTGTTCTCCTCCTCCTCTTTCTGCTTTATCATCATCTTCATCGTCTTTTCGTCGTCGTCCGTCATCGTTCGTCGTCGTTGTCATCATCATCATCATCATCATCATTTTCATCGTCATCGTCGTCGTCGTCTTCATCGTCATGGCCATTATCATCATCATCATCACCATCATCATCATCATCACCATCATCATCATCATCATCATCATCATCATCATCAACATCCTCATCATCATCATCAGCATCACCATCACCATTCATCATCCTCCTCATCATCATCATCCTCATCCTCTTCCTCATCATCATCATCATCATCATCATCATCATCATCATCATCATCATCATCATCATCATCATCATCATCATCATCATCATCATCATCATCATCATCATCGTCATTATCGTCATTATCATCATCATCATCATCATCATCATCATCATCATCATCATCATCATCATCATCATCACATCATCATCCATCATCATCATCAATCATCATTCATCATCATTATCATCATCATCATCACATCAATCATCATCGTCATCGTCACTGTCATCGTCTTCGTAATCGTCGTCGTCGTCGTTGTCGTCGTCGTCGTCGCTGTAGTCCCTTTCCTCTTCCCTCTCTGTTCTTTCTTTTCTGCCTCCTCTCTCTTTTTCTCTTCCTCCTTATCCCCCTCCTCTTCCTCCGCCTTCGTGACAGGACCCTGCCTGAGCGACTTGTCCTCGTATTTGACCAATTTCCGGGTCGTCGTCCCAGACCGGAAGATGAGGAGGAAGAGGAGGTGAAAAGAGGAGGAGGAGAAGAGAAGGGGAAACCTAGAGCTCCCGGATAAGAGATGAATCCATGAAAGAATGGATAAAATCGCCCGGAGGCGCGGCAGATGTGCCAAGATGATCGGGAATGGCGTAAAAGGTCAAAATGTGTTGTGCCAAGGGCCTCGGTAGTCTTTTGGAGGTGGTGGACCCGTGCCCATCAGCTGAATATTCATAAATATACATATACATATGGATATACATATGCATATATATATATATATATATATATATATATATATATATATATATATATATATACATACAGATATATATATATATGTATATATACATACATACATAAATATATATATGCATGTATATATATATATATGTATATATATATATATACATATGTATACATACAGGTACATATATACATATATATATATATATATATGTATATATATACATACAGTATATATATATATATACATGTATATATATACATACATATATATACATATGTATACATACATGTATATATATACATATATATATTACAAAGGATTA
The DNA here is from genome assembly GCF_046742065.1 of Oratosquilla oratoria. Lineage (NCBI taxonomy): Eukaryota > Metazoa > Arthropoda > Malacostraca > Stomatopoda > Squillidae > Oratosquilla > Oratosquilla oratoria. The sequence continues at coordinate 5,453,308 of NC_134798.1, forward strand.
CAAAGGAGGAGCATGCTGACAGGGAACCTTTTGGTCCATAGCTAGGTCAGATGCAAAAAAAAAGTATATGATAAAAAAAATGAAAAAAAAAAAAAATAATAATATAAATATTAATAAAAAAAATTAAAGAGGTAAAACTAAATAATAAACAAACAGGTAAATATAAAATAATAATAAATGGACATATTGATAATAAATAATAATCAAATAATAACAAATACTATAAAATAAATGGCAGTCATTACAGCATCTTGCTTTGGTGTTTATCTAAACGAGTCCTAAAGCTTCGAACTGAACTACCTTGCACTGCCTCTGCAGGAAGTTTATTCCATTCATTAACTTATTTAACACTCATTAACAAATTTAATCAATTTCCTGACAGTTTGCAACCATTATTTCTTGTCTGATTATCATTCAGTGTGAAAATTTTGTCACTTTTGATGTTGCCAATTATGCATATATATATACATGTATATATATATACATATATATATATGTATATATATACATTATATATATATATATATATATATGTATATATATATATTTCATTAAATGAAATGGTAAGCTTGTTGTGACAAAGCTTTTTGTCAATCTTCTCTCTCTTTCGCAAGGAGACTTTGCCTTCCATAGGCAGGAGTCTGAGTAAATCGCCGTATGCCATGATATATAAATAGGCATAGTCGAAAGCCAAAACGCGTTTTCGCACCTCCTGGTGCTTCTTCAGTGGCAATTGAAGTAATGAAGATTCTATGAATATCAGCAACTTTTATATACGGAAGGTGGATGATGATTGATTCCGTATATAAAAAGTTGCTGATATTCATAGAATCTTCATTACTTCAATTGCCACTGAAGAAGCACCATGAGGTGAGAAAATACATTTGGCTTTTGACTATGCCTATTTATATATCATGGCATACGGCGATTACTCAGACTCCTGCCTACGGAAGGCAAAGTCTCCTTACGAAAGAGAGAGAAGATTGACAAAAAGCTTTGTCACAACAAGCTTGCCATTTCATATAATGAAATATCTTAGGAGAGAATATCCTGCCCGTTTATACGAAGAATATATATATATATATATATATATATATATATATATATATATATATATATATATATATATGTATGTATGTATGTATGTATGTATGTATGTATGTACCTTTCTCCATGTATATAAATATTTAGAATCTGCGTTAAACTTTAAGAGTTAGGTATTGAATATATTCACTAGTAGATGACAGTTTTTCAGTCACATATTGGTTATCAGCAGATAATTTTATTCAGCTCAGAGGGACCTCTTGATTATCATCTTCCTTCTCTTACTGCTTCTATTCCTTCTCTTCTCTATTTGGCTTCTCCTTCTTCCTTTTCCTCTTCCTCTTCTTTTTCCTCTTTCTCTTCCTCTTCCTCTTTTTGTCTTCCTCTTCCTTTTCCTCTTTTTCCTTCTCCTCTTCCTCTTCTTCCTTTTTCTCCTCTTCTTCCTCATTCTCTTTCTCGTCTTTCTTTTCTCCTTCAAGTCCTCCTTCTCCCTTTCCTTCTCTTCTTTCTCCTCCTTCTCCTTCTCCTTCTCCTTTCTCCTTCTCCTTCTCCTTCTCTTTCTCTTTCTCCTTCGTCTTCTTTTCATTCTCTTTTCCCTATCTTATTCTCCGTCTCCTTTTCCTTCTCTTTCTCTATCTCCTCCTTTTCCTTCTCCTCTTCCTCTTCCTGTTCCTCTTATTTTTCTTTTTCCTCTTAATCTTCCTCTTCCTCTCTTTTCTTCTCTTTATCCTTCTCTTCTCCCTCTTCCTTTTTCTTATTTTTTCCTTTTCCTCTTAATCTTCCTCTTCCTATTCTCCTTGTTTTTCTCCTCCTCCTCCTTCTTCTTGTTTTTCTATTTCTCCTTCTCCTTTTCCTTCTCCTTCTCCTTCTCCTTCTCCTTCCTCTTACTCTTTGTTTTCCTTTTATTCTTGTCCTCCTTCTCATTCTCATTCTCCTTCACCCTCTCCTTTTCCTTTTCCTTCTCTCTCCCTTTTCCTTTTCCTTCTCCTTCTCCTTCTCTTTTCCCTGTTCCTTCTTCTACACCTTCTCCTTCTCCTTCTCCTCCTTCTCCTTCTCCTCCTTCTCCTTCTTCTTCTCATTCCCCGTTCTTATTCTCATTCTCATTCTCGTTCTCGTTCTTCTTCTTCTCAATCCCGTTCTTATTCTAATTCCCATTCTCATTCTCATTTCATTCTCCTCCTGTCCTCTCTCCCTCCTCCCTCTTCTTCCTCCTCCCACCCTATCCCTCTCTCTTACGAATCCTCTCCCACCGTGCTCCCCCTCCTTCCCTTCCTCCTCCCCTTCCTCCTTCCCCTCCTCCCACTTCTCGCCTCTACATAATTTAGGTTTCCCAGTCTATTACCATAGATCGGTGTTTTTTCGACGGGAAATCCGGTGGCACCCTGAAATGCCTATGGCAAACGCGTGGTCCCAGGGAAGCCAGCAGGCAACGAAAAGTCCTGCTGTTTCATGAGAAGTGTGTAGGAGCTCTTTTTTTTTTTTTTTCTTTCTTTGATAAACTAATTCATATATTCCAAAAGTGCTTGAAAGATATTAGTCGCAATTAAAATTGGGAAAAGAAATTCTGAAAAATATGTACGTTGCTCTTCGTGAGGTACTCCCCTGGTGATTGAAATTGAGGTGGCACTGACCAGAACAAAATAAACAATATGTGTATGCATGCATGTGTGTGTGTGTGTGTGTGTGGGTGTGTGTGTGGGTTTTTGGGCGTGTGTGGTTTTGTGTGTGTGTGTCTGTGGTTGTGTGTGTGTGTGTGTGTGTGTGTGTGTGTGTGTGTGTGTGTGTGTGCGTGTGTGTGCGTGTGTTTGTGTGTGTGCATGAACATTGTATACATAGATATTATTTTCTATTTCAATTGCACCAATATCCCTACATGGGAATTGTGGGATTGGTATCATTTCCCCCTTGCTGAAATTGCCGTCCTAACCTCTGCCACTGCGAGACCATGGACACAGAATCGACTTGAAGAGGCGCCTCGACGTCTTTGGTCCCTAACTGCCCTCACAGCCTCATGGGCCTATCGCTGGAATGATTTCGTATCAAACCAACGACTGCTCCGTTCCCAGCGCCATGGACATGTGGCACGCTTCCGGATATTGTTGATCCCTCTGACGGGCTGTCCTCTTCAAGAGAGACAACCCCTTGGGATGGGAAGAGTGTCTTGCATGGGGTCTTAACGCAGATGATGATGATGATGATGATGATGATGATGATGATGATGATGATGATGATGATGATGATGATGATGATGATGATGATGATGATGATGATGATGATGATGACGACGACGACGACGACGAGGATGATGATGATGATGATGATGATGATGATGATGATGATGATGATGATGATGATGATGATGAAGGATGAGAAGGATGATGATGTTGATGATGATGACGACGACGGACGACGAAAGCGACGACGACGACGATGATGATGATGATGATGAGATGATGATGATGATGATGATGATGATGATGTTGATGATGAATGATGACGACGAAGACGATGACGATGACGATGACGATGACGATGATGATGATGATGGATGATGATGATGATGATGATGATGATGATGATGATGATGATGATGATGATGATGATGATGATGATGATATACATTACGTGTACAAATACATACTACAACACATACACGTGCACATAACATATACATGTATTCACATAACAGGCTTTATAAGCCTTTGATGTGTTGCCTTTAGAATTCGAAAAAAAAAAAAAAATTACGTCTGGTTTTGGGAGCTCAGGAAAAAAAAATTCTATTGAATACCTCGAGTATTGAGGAGACACTCGTGAAGGCTTTGGCAGGGTCCTGACCTCCGCGCTCGATTCATTAGCAGAGCGTCGAGTGGGCTGAAGAGTACACTCCTCCTCCCCCTCTCTCCCACCACCACTCATTCGATAGATGGTATCAATAG
>NC_134798.1:5457787-5460287 GCF_046742065.1 Oratosquilla oratoria
GCGACATGAATCAGATAATTTTTCTGACAGTCGCATGCAGGATTCGAACCCACTGCTTTCGGCCAGCTGTAAGATCACCTTCACAGAGCCCTAGCCCACTACACCAACAGAGACTTAAAAGCCTTGAAACCTGGAATCGATCTGATTCCCGAGGATAGGAAAGACCACTAATCTCCGACCCCAATTCCTGTTTTACACAAGGCCCAAGTCCACCAGTGGCAAGGGGTAAGGATCGGAACAAATCGCTTTCACGCTTTTCGCCTTTGTAACTATGAGAGAAATTCGCTAGTAACAGCGACATCAATCCGATCATTTTTATGACAGTGGCATGGAAGATTCGAACCCACTGCTTTCGGCTATGTGTAAGATCACCTTCACAGAGCCCTAGCCAACTACAGCAACAGAGACTTAAAAGCCTTGAAACCTGGAATCGAACTGATTCCTAAGGATAGGAAAGACCACTAATTTGCGACCCCAATTCCTGTTTTACACAAGGAGGTGAAGGGGCGAAGAGGGTTCCATCGTGGGCGTAAATCAGGGTAAACTAATGTCGTAACGCATTGGTAAATATTTCTCACAACCAGGATCAAGGAACTCAAGAACTCTGTCAATTACGCACAACAAAAATCTGCAGTGTTCCTTCACTCTTACAATAAAGATCGCCATACAGATAAGGAAACTGCTAATATAATTCATAAATCAAACTGTAGTTTTAAGAGAATATAATAGAATCCTCCTTCATAAAATATTTCCCAAATTACATCTCAAAAGCTCAATGGACTGTGTGCCCTGTCAATTACACAATTTTAATCGGTAGGCCCCATGTCTTCGAAGAGATAACTTTTTCAAACCATAGACTTAGAATTTGTCTGTTGCACCGTCAGGCTTCTACTTTTTACTTCAATTTATTTTCCTTTAGCTATGATCTTCTTTCTAGGTAAATGAATGTTCTCTCTTTATTCTTCTATATCTATCTTCTGTTAATTTTAGTACACAGCGCTCTACTAAGCTCTTGAAAGGAATCCCGTCGAGAACACCTAATTTGGATCCTAGGTCAGTTCTGAAGTGATGTCATGATTTTTTTAGTCCATTGATCTTTGATTTTATATTTAAGAACCTCCCCTATGGGTGTGATCTTACGATCGTGAACCAATTGAATTTTCTCCTCCTCCACCCTTTCTCCAATCAGATCCGTCGTTGCAAATTCGCATTCAATATTATTTACTCAAGCAATCTTGAATTCACTGCACATTCACCCTGGTCACACCAGCAAAAGTAAAACTGACATAAAGCAATAAAATTGGGTCTCCAGGCACTTGTTTATAAACATAACACTAAGAGCGAAGTTATACAATTCCCCACCTTCTCGCCTTTGAACTGTTGTTTACCAAACAGCCGATCCAATAATAATTAAAATCTCACTATCTACTCCTCTTTCCACCTCATTTGTCTACCTATATCTATGAGCCACATACATGGACACCTGACTGCATAACATCATTAGCAGTCAACAAATAGTTTTCAAGTGTCACTGGATTTAATAACCAAAGTACACCCCACCAATGACACATTACCTGAGTCTTTTCCCCTGCCTCCTTATTTTATACCCTATCATTACGTATATATTATTGTACTTCACTTTTGTAATCTAGCTATTGAAGAGGACCTCAGTGAGTGGTCAAAATATACATAAAAATTATTTAGCTCGAAATCTTATTTTCCTACAGTGGGTTTTAAGGTTAACATATATGTATACTGTGTGGCCCACCTAAGTGGGAACCATTAGAAAAATCATATGGTCATTTTTTTTTATTAGATTCAACAAATTCTCTAAGTGATAAATATGCATGTTAGTTTTGTTTTTTAATTTGTTTGTAGATTAACAGTATTCTTTCCAGAAATTGTCTAAACCTTACTACAGATTTCTCACCCATTGAAAGAGCAAAATAGGCCATTTGGTATGAATGGACTAAAAACATTAAAATTGTAAAAAAAAAAAAAAAAAAAAAAAAAAAAATAGGAGAGAGACAGAGAGAAGATTAACAAAGAAGCACCAGAGGAAGACAGTATTTATAAACGGCATAGACTGTTCATGGAGAAAGTCAGTGTGTATATTGATTAAATAGAAATAAAGCTTTCAGTAAAAACTACAGCAAATGAAACACTTGTTGAGAGACACTTTGAGAATAGTCCTCATTCCTCAACGCGACGAGCCATGATGACATTGAAAATGAGTAAGAAAAGAATTCATTGCATCCTTAAAGACCATAAAATGAAAATTGAACTGTGTAAGAGGCTAGTAGAGAGACGTGGGTAGAAAGAGGAGTAGATGGTGAGGGTTTCACTTATTTGAGTTGGGTGTTTGGTAAACAAAAGTTCGAAGGCAAAGAGTTGCACAAGCTAGCTTTCCACCTTGAGTCAGAAAACTGGCCGGGAGCCTGTATGACGTATTTTGCTGATGTAACCTAAGTAAGTTATGCAGTGATTTGGGATTACTTAA
>NC_134798.1:5472787-5475287 GCF_046742065.1 Oratosquilla oratoria
ATCCCGTATTAGGCGAGCCATCCGACAAGTTGTGTATGTTTCTTAAGACAGATTGAACATTTTTTAGAAGCTCCACCATGGGATACGAACCCTGACCCGTGCGTCGAAAATCACGAGGGCAGGACGTTAGCAACCATGCTACGGTGATGGTACAAAAGGACTGTACTAGTCCCCGACCACGCTTCACGTAACATTGGAAGATCTAATCTCAATTTCATCTAATCCCGTATTAGGCGAGCCATCCGACAAGTTGTGTATGTTTCTTAAGACAGATTGAACATTTTTTAGAAGCTCCACCATGGGATACGAACCCTGACCCGTGCGTCGAAAATCACGAGGGCAGGACGTTAGCAACCATGCTACGGTGATGGTACAAAAGGACTGTACTAGTCCCCGACCACGCTTCACGTAACATTGGAAGATCTAATCTCAATTTCATCTAATCCCGTATTAGGCGAGCCATCCGACAAGTTGTGTATGTTTCTTAAGACAGATTGAACATTTTTTAGAAGCTCCACCATGGGATACGAACCCTGACCCGTGCGTCGAAAATCACGAGGGCAGGACGTTAGCAACCATGCTACGGTGATGGTACAAAAGGACTGTACTAGTCCCCGACCACGCTTCACGTAACATTGGAAGATCTAATCTCAATTTCATCTAATCCCGTATTAGGCGAGCCATCCGACAAGTTGTGTATGTTTCTTAAGACAGATTGAACATTTTTTAGAAGCTCCACCATGGGATACGAACCCTGACCCGTGCGTCGAAAATCACGAGGGCAGGACGTTAGCAACCATGCTACGGTGATGGTACAAAAGGACTGTACTAGTCCCCGACCACGCTTCACGTAACATTGGAAGATCTAATCTCAATTTCATCTAATCCCGTATTAGGCGAGCCATCCGACAAGTTGTGTATGTTTCTTAAGACAGATTGAACATTTTTTAGAAGCTCCACCATGGGATACGAACCCTGACCCGTGCGTCGAAAATCACGAGGGCAGGACGTTAGCAACCATGCTACGGTGATGGTACAAAAGGACTGTACTAGTCCCCGACCACGCTTCACGTAACATTGGAAGATCTAATCTCAATTTCATCTAATCCCGTATTAGGCGAGCCATCCGACAAGTTGTGTATGTTTCTTAAGACAGATTGAACATTTTTTAGAAGCTCCACCATGGGATACGAACCCTGACCCGTGCGTCGAAAATCACGAGGGCAGGACGTTAGCAACCATGCTACGGTGATGGTACAAAAGGACTGTACTAGTCCCCGACCACGCTTCACGTAACATAGGAAGATCTAATCTCAATTTGTTCTAATCCAGTATTATGCGAGCCATCCGACAAGTTGTGTATGTTTCTTAACCCGTAAAATCCGACGACCTCTCAAATCAATTCGTCTCTCATGACGAATTTATGACCGAAAAATCGAGTCTTACCAAATTGAATAAGATTATGCTTAACTTATTTGGAATACTCAGGCGCATCGGTCAAGACACATAAAAATCATATACACACTCTAAGATGGCCATGAGAAAGGTCGGAAGTTGTAGATCTGGTGCGAGAATCAGTAGCGGCAACTTTTACTACCAGACTCGGGGGGGCGTGCTACGGCGTGCTCAGTCGATCCTGCACGATGGTTGGTATCAGCGCAGTTTGGTTTCAAGCACCTTTTGCACCAGATAGAGCAAGTTCTTAGGGACACCATAAACATGCAGAAAAAATTATTTGGTGGATTTGGCAACGAGGAAGAGTGGTTGAAGGTGTATGAGTCTTTCTGTGCATGGCTGATTTTGTACACACTATTGCGTAATGGATCACTGTCACTCGCATACAAAAGCTTCCTCTTAGTTCCTTGAGGCATGTTTACACTAATATCACACTGATTGAGGTAGATAATCCCGATAAATAAGATGCAAAAAGCACTCCCGAGTCACCACGTGTATCAACGCTCTACCGCGTGTATGAAAGCACTAACTGGCATCGTAGCATTCTCTGGGCAGTGTTGACAAGTCAGACAAACTTCCCTAAAAGTATGAAAGCGCTACCAAATCTAGCGCGATTTCTGTAAAGGGTTCAATATCGTACAGCCCGGGCGGCATATCGGTTCTCCTCAGTGCTGCCTCCCGGGCGACATATCGGAGTTAACGGGTTATATAGACGATGTTTTGTGTTTCTGGCCTAATAACCTATCTATTGATGATTTCCTTATTAATCTAGATTCACTGGTACCTTCCATTAACTTCACTCTTGAGATAGAAAATAACAACAGTTTGCCCTTTTTAGATGTTGAAATAATTAGAGATAATGGTACTCTGAAAACAAAAGTCTATAGAAAACCTACCAATATTCTTTCCTATGTTCATTTTTATTCCAATCGCCACATCAATGTAAAAAGATCAGTTTTTATTTCCATGTACTTGAGAGCTTACAGTATTTCAGATCCTGAATTTATTGATGACAATATTAGAACTATCCGGAATATTGGAGAAA
>NC_134798.1:5477787-5480287 GCF_046742065.1 Oratosquilla oratoria
TCCAGAACCCCGAAGAACACCAAAGAGAACTTACAGAGCTCCTGAGTGGTCATCTGGAAGAAGTGACGACAAACAAGGGGTCAGGCAGGTCATGGAAACGATCTGCATTATCGAAGTACGACTATGTCCTTCATGGACGCCTCATGGAAACGGACGGCAGTCGAGGATTTTATTCAGCTGAGGGGAGCCCCGAAGATGACTCGATCAATCATATGTAACCTCGAAGGTTTCGAGGTAAGATATGAGTTGATCAATTCATCGTTTGGGGCTCCACTCAGAGGAATAAAATCGTTTGCCGTTGGCCAAAGAAAGATTATGGCCTGGTTATGGACGTACAGCGCGTTGCTGCAGAACGTTTCCATGACCCTTTTTGACATGAAGGCTCCATTCACACACACACAAAAGAAAGAAAGAAAAAAAAAAAAAGAATAGCCGTGGAAGGACCCGGCTCATCTCCCCGAAAAGTTATCAAAAAAAAAAAAAAAAAAAAAAAAAAATTGCCGTGGAAGTACCAGACTCATTTCCCCGCAGCAATTATTTTCTTAAAAAGAAAAAAAAAATAATTGGAAAATAATTTATATAATAATGAATAAAATGGGGCTCCACCAGATTCTGATAGCTTCCGAAGTCACCGACAGAGACGAACTCAGGACAGACTGAGTTGGATTCAGAAAGGCTTTGCCATATTCCGAAATGCTTTGGCGAACGACAGAAAGTTCGGAGTAAAGAATCAGGAAACAGAGTCGAAATAATCTCCCGACTTCAAGTTGATACAGAAACTACGTCAGACTCCGACAGAGTAGAGAAGAACCACAGATTTTGACAGAAACGGAATACAAGAAATGACACAAACACAGAAGAAAAAATAGTGACCTACACAAAAACTCTTGACAATAACCCCATGTTCGAAGATGAAGACACGATAGTATAATGTTTCATGAAAATTAAAATGATAATAATAATAACAAATAAATAAAAAATCACTACGTCACTCCCACGAAATGGGAAGTGAGAAACCTCTAGTAGGGCAAGCCCTGTCAGTTGCAGAAAGCCACAGGGACTTTTTGACCAATGTTGGGTCACCTTCACGCCTTGTCATTGGTGTCAGGAAGTCTACAGAGGGCCCCGGGAATAGAACTCACGACCACCTGCTCATGAGTTCGACACGTTATCCACTGGGATTACCGCGTGGCCCGAGTCTTTAAAATGCTGTGCCGAGGACTCTCAAGTTAGAGGCCACTGCCAGGCCATGGCCTTAAATAACTGAATAGTAAATAATAAAATTCTTTATTGGTCACGTAAATTATATGAAATTTGTCTTGTGTGTTTTCATAAGAAATTGAGTGCAATCATACATAGATGAGCTACTACAATCTTAGAGTGGCTATCAAAATCTCATTTACACAAAAGCTAGAGAAATACAAAAAAATTACCATCTGAGTTTCAAGTCTTAACAGTCTACCCTATGATATGTTTATTTTTCCTCATCTAGGATTCTTATACTAGCTGGTACAAAGGATTTAGAAAACCTAGCTGTTCTGCTTTTTATTGATCTCAGTCTTTTTTCCTGAAGGTAACATTTGGTAACTGTCATTCAGTGGGTGTGTTGCACCATTGATAATTACATGACATCTTTGGATTGCACTCCTTCTGTACATGTCCAGCAATGAAATCATATTTTGAACACCCAGTTTTCCACAGTTCTTAATTAATCTTGCAAGTTTATTTTTTTTCTTATTCTACGCTGCAGTTGCCATACCAACAGGTGATAGAGAATGAAATGACGGACTGTACTACAGCGGAATAGAATAAATCCATGATTTTTGAGTCAATTCTAAGTTTGTACGGTTTCCTTACAAAGTACATTCTGGAATTTACTTTTGTACACCGCCTCCGCATTACTATTAAAACTGAATTTATTATCTATGATCGTGTCAAGATATTTCTATTCATTAACAGTATCCACAAGTTCCTCATTTATATTTAATGACTGTTGAGCAACTTGTGTGTTACTAAAATCAATAACCATTTCCTTTGTCTTCTTAACATTATGTTCAAGGTAGTTGTCATTACACCATTCATTAAAATGCTCTACCTCTTCTCGATACATGATATCATTATTAGTACTTAATCACTCGGACTTCCTCTTAACTTTAATTAGATAGAGTAAACGTCAGTCTTCAAGTCTTTAAGATGAGACATATATGGCTTTGTACTAGTTAATGATCACTCTAATTAACGCTTTGTGACCTTTCTATGGCTTTAAAGATTTTATTTTGGTTAATTTCAGACGAGTTTATTCGCCTTAGAGAAACTTCTCAGCGTTAGCGGGTTAGCCCTCGCAATGCTGAAGGAAAGTTGGTACAACATACGTAACCTGTTAGGTTATGGATTACTGTTGGCTTTAATACTGTAGTGGAATGAAAGCTTATTTCACGGACAAATGACATCATCAGCATGAGTCGGAGCAAAATATTTCAGAAAAAGTCAGCATTTTAAA
>NC_134798.1:5485287-5495287 GCF_046742065.1 Oratosquilla oratoria
CTCTACCCATTATCTTTATGAAATAATCTGTCTCTAAAACTTCCATATATAATGAAGCTAGAACCGCACTGAGAGGACTACTCATTGCAAGTCCTCGGTGTTGTCTGTATTCTTTCCCGTTGAACATGAAAGGTCTAAACTTCACACATAGAGACACTAATTTCAAGTAATCACTTTTCCCCACTGGTAAATCAGCCTCATGTGTGAAGTTTGGTCCTTTCATGTTCAACGGGAAAGAATACAGACAACACCGAGGACTTGCAATGGGTAGTCCTCTCAGTGCGGTTCTAGCTTCATTATATATGGAAGTTTTAGAGACAGATTATTTCATAAAGATAATGGGTAGAGACACGCTTTGGCTGAGGTATGTGGACGACGTCCTTGTCATCGCTCCGAAAGAGGTACAATTAGATGACAAGTTGAGTAGATTGAATCATGTCGAACCAAACATCCAGTTTACTATCGAACACGAGACGGGTAACAGACTAGCTTTCTTGGATACGGTGATTTGGAGGAGAGGTAGTAAGGTATTATTCTCGGTCTACAGAAAAAAGCACCAATAAAGACGATGTGATTCATTTCTACTCAGCGCATAGTAACAAAATTAAAAACGTAGTTGTTATAGAATTTTTCTTAAGGGCGTACCGTATTTGTAGCGAAGAATTTTTAGAGGATGAAATCAAATATATTTTCAAAGTATTCACTAAACTCAGATACCCGGAAGGACTACTGCACAGATTGAGGAAGAAAGCAACGGTAATAATGAAAAGGAAGAAGGACGACTGGTCCGGAGAAGGCAGGGCGGGGTTTTTGTCCGTCCCCAACTCGAAGTACGCGGAGGAGTTGGAACATATTCTCACAAAAGCGGGTGTGAGCGTTGCTTTCTCCACGGGTATAAAATTAGGAGAAGTTGTCAAGAATAGAAATAAATCAGAAAAGGATGTAGAGAAGGGCGCAATTTACAATATACCATGTGGTGGTTGTCCGTTAGGATATTATGGAGAGACGGGAAGATCAGTGGAGCTACGGACATATGAGCACAAAAATGACGCCAGAGCTCACAGAACCTCCAACTCGCTAGTAGTTCATTTAGACCAATGTGGTCATCTTCCAGATTGGAACAAGATAGAGGTGCTCCACAAAGGTCAAGAGAAAAAGAAAAGAAAAATAGTGGAGGCAGCCTACATTACTTCATACCACTGCATCAACCATAGGGAAGGGTTTATAAAATTAGCAGGAGCGGTAAGTACTCTGATTATCAAGGAGGTAAATAGGACAATTGAGAACGGAGCGAGAAGTGACATGGTCGGAGTGGTTTTTTCTGCATATACATATATATATATAAATATATATATACATATATATATATACATATATATATATACATATATATATATACACATATATATACATATATATATATACATATATATATATACATATATATATATACACATATATATACATATATATACATATATATATATGCATATGTATATATATACATATATATATATATACATATATATATATATGTATATATATATATATATACATATATATATATATATATATACATATATATATATATATATATATATATATATATATATATATATATATATACGGTTATAATGTGGTTAGTTCTGTGGTGCGTAGCGAGTCTATCTGGGACAACCGTTTCCTAGAACCCCGGTATGTCCCTGCACCTGCCACTGCTCTGATGACTGGGGACTATTTCTTGAAGAGGGACTAGGTCTTTGCGACCCCGAGCGGGAAATCCCCGGGGAACGAACTAAGAAAGTTCCAGAAGGTCCTCGATCGGTCCAGAACCCCGAAGAACTCCAAGGAGAACTTGCACAGCTCCTAAGTGGTCATCTGGAAGAAGTGACGACAAACAAGGGGTCAGGCAGGTCATGGAAACGATCTGCAGCATCTAAGTACAACCATGTCCTTCATGGACGTCTCATGGAAACGGACGACAGTCGAGGATTTTATTCAGCTGAGGGGAGCCCCGAAGATGACTCGATCAATCATATGTAACCTCGAAGGTTTCGAGGTTACATATGTGACGATCAATTCATCGTTTGGGGCTCCACTCAGAGGAATAAAATCGTTTGCCGTTGGCCAAAGAAAGATTATGGCCTGGTTATGGGACGTACAGCGCGTTGCTGCAGAACGTTTCCATTACCCTTTTTGACATGAAGGCTCCATTCACACACACAAATAAAGAAAAAAAAAAAAAAAAACGAATAGCCGTGGAAGGACCGACTCATCTCCCCGAAAAGTTATAAAAAAAAAAATAAAAAAAAAGCCGTGGAAGGACCCGACTCATCTCCCCGCAACAGTTATGTTCTGAAAAGGAAAAAAAAGTCAAATAATTGGAAAATAATTTATATAATAATAATGAATGAAATGGGGCTCCGCCATATTCTGATAGCTTCCGAAGTCACCGACAGAGACGAACTCAGGACAGACTGAGTTGGATTCAGAAAGGCTTTGCCATATTCCGAAATGCTTTGGCGAACGACAGAAAGTTCGGAGTAAAGAATCAGGAAACAGAGTCGAAATAATCTCCCGACTTCAAGTTAATACAGAAACTACGTCAGACTCCGACAGAGTAGAGAAGAACCACACATTTTGACAGAAACAGAATACAAGAAATGACTCCCAGACACAAACACAGAAGGAAAAGTAGTGACCTACACAAAAACTCTTGAAAATAACCCCATGTTCGAAGATGAAGACACGGTAGTATAATACTTCATGAAAATTAAAAAAAAAAAAAAAAAAAAAAAAAAATCACTACGTCACTCCCATGAAATGGGAAGTGAGAAACCTCTAGTAGGTCAAGCCCTGTCAGTTGCAGAAAGCCACAGGGACTTTTTGAATAATATTGGGTCACATCCACGCCTTGTCATTGGTGTCAGGAAGTCCACAGAGGGTCCCGGGAATAGAACTCACGACCACCTGCTTATGAGTTCGACACGTTATCCACTTTATGAACTTAATGTTAAGAAGACAAAGGAAATGGTTATTGATTTTAGTAACACACAAGTTGCTCAACAGTCATTAAATATAAATGAGGAACTTATGGATACTGTTAATGAATAGAAATATCTTGACACGATCATAGATAATAAATTCAGTTTTAATAGTAATGCGGAGGCGATGTACAAAGAAGTAAATTCCAGAATGTACTCTGTAAGGAAACTGTACAAACTTAGAATTGACTCAAAAATCATGGATTTATTCTTTTCCGCTGTAGTACAGTCCGTCATTTCATTCTCTATCACCTGTTGGTATGGCAACTGCAGCGTAGAAAAAAAATAAATAAATAAATAAACTTGCAAGATTAATTAAGAACTGTGGAAAACTGGGTGTTCAAAATATGATTTCATTGCTGTACATGTACACAAGGAGTGCAGTCCAAAGATGTCATGTAATTATCAATGGTGCAACACACCCACTGAATGACAGTTACCAAATGTTACATTCAGGAAAAAGACTGAGATCAATAAAAAGCAAAACGGCTAGGTTTTCTAAATCCATTGTACCAGCTAGTATAAGAATCCTGTATGAGGAAAAAATAAACATATCATAGGGTAGACTCTAAAGGCTTGAAACTCAGATGGTATTTTTTTGTATTTCTCTAGCTTTTGTGTAAATGAGATTTTGATAGCCACTCTAAGATTGTAGTAGCTCAACTATGTATGATTGCACTCGATTTCTTATGAAAACACACAAGACAAATTTCATATAATTTACGTGACTAATATTATTTTATTATTATTTACTAATTACTTATTATTTAAGGCGATGGCCTGGCAGTGGCCTCTAACTTGAGAGTCCTCGACACTGCTGGCACCCAGTGCCTCAGTCAGACTTAGCCTTGACATCAAACTGTTCTCTTACTGTCATCAATGTGCGACCGAAAATACATTTCGTGTTTGCAGGGACCTATTAGCGTTGCAATCATTTCAGCCAACTCTGACGATGTGGCTGTACTACGCCAGGTGATTATAACGACAAGACCAGCGTGAGTGACATTGCAAACAAAATTATAACCGCTTAGAGACTGCGGTGAATGATAGATGTAATCCTAGACCGGTTGCTAGGATTATTGGCTGGAGTAGGTAGCTAGTGATAGCGAGATTAATGGACCTAGCCACGTCGCCTTCACTAATTAGAAAGAATGAATGAAGGATTTAGATCAGTCACTGGATCTCAACACCAAGGACGACTCATCCGTTCAACCTTGTTGTGGCCGTCTGTGTCTGTCAGTCTGTTAGTCTCTTAGAGTCTGCCAGAATTCATTAGAGGTTGGCAGAGTAAGTCGGAGTCCGTTTTCAATAGTATTCTCTCGTGTGACAAAGCATTACGATTCATTTTTTTTTTTTTTTTTTTTTTTTTTTATTTTTTTTTTCTTTTTTTTTTTTTTTAGGAAATATCTTTGGCGGGCAGATGAATCGAGTCCTGCAGACGGTAATCGAGATAGTTTTATCCTATAGAGAGTTTATAGTCCTAAGAGTTCTGTCTTTATTTTTCTCTCGTGGAGACGTCTTGCAGAAACACGCCTTAGATCCAGCCAAAAGAGCATTGATTCACCGAGTCTATAACGTTACTTTGGCGAAAGGCAATAGATTTTATTCTTCTGAGTTGGAGCCCCAAAGAATGAATGGATTAATTCATATCTTACATCGAAACCTTCGTGATTGCATATGATTATTCAAATCATCCTCGGGGCTCCCCTCAGCTGAACAAAATCCTCGACTGCCCTCCTCCGTTTCCATGAGGATCTCAGTGACGGGCATCGTCAGACATCGGTGCTGGAGTTCGTCTCCACGATCTCCCTTGGGCCTTCTTCGGCGTCGTCTCCTCCAGATGAGTCCTCTGGAACTCCGCAAGTCCTTGTTGGAGCTCTTCGGGGTTTGGAAACACTGAGGACATCTAGATTCATCTTCATTCTTTCCTCTGGGTCCTCCCGCTAGGTGGAGTGTCATCTTGGTCCTTCCTTGAAAAAATTACTTCACAGTTGTCGAAATGGTGGCAGGAGTGTTTTTCGAGGCTCTACGAAACGAACATCCCAGATACATTCACAAAGTAACACACGACTAACAGTTTCTTTTTCTTTTTAACAATGACGCTTTTATTAACATTCTATTTTTCGTTTTTTTTTTTTATAATAATGGCCGAAAAAGAGGATACATGGAATGTACGTCCATTTAATTTCTTTAATCCTCTAGATGTCCCTTTGAGGCCATAAGAATATTGATAAAGATGAGTCGGAACCTTCAGGGGCTAATCAAGATTTCAATTTTTTATTATTTTCTTTTTAACGGAGTCGACGTGTCAAATAATGTCATGGAGAGACACTGTAGGTCACTTAGCAGCATTTATTTTTTCTTCGGCGTCGTCTCTTCCAGATGAGTCCTCTGGAGCTCCTCAAGTTCTTGTTGGATCTCTTTGGTGTTTGGAAGCAATGAGGACATCTGGAGTCATCTTCATTCCTTCACCAAAGAGGTGGCAGGAGGAGGGACATCTGGAGGCTCTAGTGCACGGACTATTCCCTGATAGACTCGCTAAGCAACACATGACTAATTTTTTTTTTTTTTTTTTTTTTTTTTTTTTTTTTTTTTTTTTTTTTTTTTTTTTTTTTTTTTTTTTTTTTTTTTTTTTTTTTTTTTTTTTTTTTTTTTTTTTTTTTTTTTTTTGTGGGAAGTCCAGTATTCATAAAAGTGTCGAGAAAAGCGGTCACTCGGGATATACGTCCACTTGATTTTTTTAATTCATCAGATGTCCCTTTTCTGACTGTACAAAATCGTCTGTTGACAGCCAGAAGGATAGTGATCAAGATGAGAGAGCGAATTTTTTTTTTAACAAAACTTTGGTAGAGAGGTGAGTCCTTCAGAGGCTTATTTTAAGATTTTTATCCTCCACAATCTATAGGTCCGAAAGCTCTGTTTTTTTTTTTTTACACAGTCATCGTTAGGACGTCTTGTAGAAATACACTGTAGGTCCAGGCACGGGAGCATCGATTCGCTGAGGCCAAAGTGCTACTTTGGCGAGCGGCAAATGATTTTATTCCTCTGAGTGGGAGCCCCAAACAATGAATGAATTAATTTATATACCTAACCTCGAAACATTCGAGGTTGTATATGGTTAATCAAGTCATCCTCGGGCTCCCCTCAGCTGAATAAAATCTTCGACTGCCCTCCATTTCCAGGAGGACTTCCTGACGGGCATCGTTGGACTTCGGTGATAGAGTTTGTCTCCATGATCTCCCTTGGACCTTCTATGGCGTCTTCTCCTCCAGATGGTCCTCATGAGCTTCACAAATTCTTCTTTAAGCTCTTCGGGGCTGAGGACCATTTGAGGACCTTGTGGACCTTTCTTAGTTTGTTTCCCGGAGATCTCCCGCTCGGGTTTGTGAATTCCTGGTCCTTCTTAAAAAAATAGCCCCCAATCATGAGAGTGGTGGCTGGCGCAGTGATACACCGAGGCTCTAGAAAACGGTCTTTCCAGATAGACTAGCTAAGTGCCACACGACTAACCACGTTATAACCGTATATATACGATTATGTATATATATATATATATATATATATATATATATATGCATATATATATATATATATGCATATATATATATATATATATATACACACATATATGTATATTTATGTACATATATATTTATATATATATATATATATATATATATATATGTATATATATATACATATATATATATATACATATATACACACACACACACACACACACATATATATATATATATATATACATATATATATTATATATACATATATATACATATATATATATACATTATACATTATATATTATATATATATATATATACATATATATATGTATATAAATATATATAATATATATGTATATATATACAGTATATATATATTATATATATATATATATGTGTGTGTGTGTGTGTGTGTGTGTGTGTGTGTGTGTGTGTGTGTGTGTGTGTGTGCGTGCGTGTGTGTATACGTGTGTGTGTGTGTGTATGTGTGTGTGTGTAAGTGTGTGTGTGCGCGTGCGTGTGTGTGTGTGTGTGTGTGTTTGTGCATGTATATATAAATATATATATATATATATATATATATATATATGTAATATATATATATATTATATATATATGCATATATATATATATATATATATGTATATATATATTTATACTAAGAAAGGTCCACAGGGTCCTCAAATGGTCCTCAGCCCTGGAGAGCTTAAAGAAGAATTTGTGAAGCTCATGAGGACCATCTGGAGGAGAAGACGCCATAGAAGGTCCAAGGGAGATCATGGAGACAAACTCTATCACCGAAGTCCAACGATGCCCGTCAGGAAGTCCTCCTGGAAATGGAGGGCAGTCGAGGATTTTATTCAGCTGAGGGGAGCCCGAGGATGACTCGATTAACCATATGCAACCTCGAATGTTTCGAGGTTAGGTATATAAATTAATTCATTCATTGTTTGGGGCTCCCACTCAGAGGAATAAAATCATTTGCTGCTCGCCAAAGTAGCACTTTGGCCTCAGCGAATCGATGCTCCCGTGCTTGGACCTACAGTGTATTTCTACAAGATGTCCTAACGATGACTGTGTAAAAAAGAAAGAAAAAAAACCCAGAGCTTTCGGACCTATAGATTGTGGAGGATAACAATCTTAAAATAAGCCTCTGAAGGACTCACCTCTCTACCTAAGTTTTGTTTAAAAAAAATTCGATCTCTTATCTTGATAAGTTTTTGTACAGTCAGAAAAGGGACACATGGGGAATTAAAGAAATCAAGTGGACGTATATCCCAAGTGACCGCTTTTTCCGACACTTGTATGAAGACTTTTGACGTCTCATAAAAAAAAAAGCTGTTAGTAATGTGTTGCACTAGAGCCTCCGGATGTCCCTCCTCCTGCCACCTCTTTGGTGAAGGAATGAAGATGACTCCAGATGTCCTCATTGCTTCCAAACACCAAAGAGATCCAACAAGAACTTGAGGAGCTCCAGAGGACTCATCTGGAAGAGACGACGCCGAAGAAAAAATAAATGCTGCTAAGTGACCTACAGTGTCTCTCCATGACATTATTTGACACGTCGACTCCGTTAAAAGAAAATAATAAAAAATAAGTAGCCCAGGAAGTCCCTCGGGTCTCTAGACTCCAGGGGATTAAAATTAAAATCTTGATTAGCCCCTGAAGGTTCCGACTCATCTTTATCAATATTCTTCTGGACTGAGGGGGACATCTAGAGGATTAAAGAAATTAGATGGACGTACATCCCATGTATCCTCTTTTTCGGCCATTATTATAAGAAAAACGAAAAATAGAATGTTGATAAAAGCGTCATTGTTAAAAAGAAAAAAAAAACTGTTAGTCGTGTGTGACTTTGCGAGTGTATCTGGGATGTTCGTTTCGTAGAGCCTCGAAAAACACTCCTCCTGCCATCACTTCGACAACTGTGGAGTAATTTTTTCAAGGAAGGACCAAGATGACACTCCACCTAGCGGAAAGACCCAGAGGAAAGAATGAAGATGAATCTAGATGTCCTCAGTGTTTCTAAACCCCGAAGAGCTCCAACAAGGACCTGCGGAGTTCCAGAGGACTCATCTGGAGGAGACGACGCCGAAGAAGGCCCAAGGGAGATCGTGGAGACGAACTCCAGCACCGATGTCCGACGATGCCCGTCACTGAGATCCTCATGGAAACGGAGGAGGGTGGTCGAGGATTTTGTTCAGCTGAGGGGAGTCCCGAGGATGATTTGAGTAATCATATGCAATCACGAAAGTTTCGAGGTAAGATATGAATTAATCCATTCATTCTTTGGGGCTCCCACTCAGAAGAATAAAATCTATTGCCTTTCGCCAAAGTAACGTTATAGACTCTGTGAATCAATGCTCTTTTGGCTGGATCTAAGGCGCGTTTCTGCAAGACGTCTCCACGAGAGAAAAATAAAGACAGAACTCTTAGGACTATAAACTCTCTATAGGATAGAAATATCTCGAGTATCGTCGCCAAAAAAAAAAAAAAAAAAATCATAATGCTTTGTCACACAACAGAATACTATTGAAAACGGACTCCGACTTACTCTGACAACCTCTAATGAGTTCTGGCAGACTCTAACAGACTGACAGACACAGACATCACAACAAATATAAGGTAGAACGGATGCTGCGTCCTTGGTATTGGGATCCAGTGACGGATCTAAATCGTTTCTTCATTTCTTTCTAATTAGTGAAGGCGACGTGACTAGGTTCACTAATCTCGCTGCCATTAGCTACCTACTCCAGCCAATAATCCTAGCAACCGGTCTAGGATTACATTTATCATTCACCGGAATCTCTAAGCGGATATTACTTTGTTTGCAATGCTCACACTGGTCTTGTCGTTATAATCACCTGGCGTAGTGCAGCCACATCGTCAGAGTTGGCTAAAATGATTGCAAAGCTGACATGTCCCTGCAAACACGAAATATATTATCGGTCGCTCGTTGATGACAGTAAGAGAACAGTTTGATGTCAAGGCTGAGTCTGACTGAGGCACTGGGTGCCAGCAGTGCCGAGGACTCTCAAATTAGAGGCCACTGCCAGGCCATCGCCTTAAATAATAAATAAATAGTAAATAATAAAATTCTTTATTAGTCACGTAAATTATATAAAATTTGTCTTGTGTGTTTTCATAAGAAATCGAGTGCAATCATACATAGATGAGCTACTACAATCTTACAGTGGCTATCAAAATCTCATTTACACAAAAGCTAGAGAAATACAAAAAAATTACCATCTGAGTTTCAAGCCTTAACAGTCTACCCTATGATATGTTTATTTTTTCCTCATTTAGGATTCTTATACTAGCTGGTACAAAGGATTTAGAAAACCTAGCTGTTCTGCTTTTTATTGATCTCAGTCTTTTTTCCTGAAGGTAACATTTGGTAACTGTCATTCAGTGGGTGTGTTGCAACATTGA
>NC_134798.1:5502787-5512787 GCF_046742065.1 Oratosquilla oratoria
CGTTGGAGGTCCTTCTCCTCTGCGACGATTTCTGTGTTGTGTACCATGGTTTCCCTGTCTAGATGGCGTCTGTGGTGGGTCCAAAGGTGTTGTTTTGGTCCTCCTTGTTGTAGGTGAAGGGTGATTCTTCTGGACAGGGTGGTAGTTGTCCTTCCCACGTAGGTAGATAGGGGCGTACAGTCCTCCTCTGGGCAGGTGAATTTATATACTACGTGGGATTGACGTATACCATGAGGTTTTGGGGTGGTGTGATTTCTTAAGATCAGGGAAGATGTTTTCTTGTTCCTGTAGTAAATGGTGAGTGATATTTTGTCGCGTTCTTTCGTGGGGGTCACATTTCTTTTAATAATGTCTTTTAATATTTTCTCATCCTCTTTAATCACAATCTACACTCAGAAGAGTTATTGACACCTGGTACCAAGAACCTCATCACACTACCACAGAACATGAAGGAACTACACACCGCATATTCTACAAGTCCCAGATGTCCAATAAATATAAAGAGGATGAGAAAATATTAAAAGACATTATTAAAAGAAATGTGACCCCCACGAAAGAACGCGACAAAATATCACTCACCATTTATTGCAGGAACAAGAAAACATCTTCCCTGATCTTAAGAAATCACACCACCCCAAAACCTCATGGTATACGTCAATCCCACGTAGTATATAAATTCACCTGCCCAGAGGAGGACTGTACGCCCCTATCTACCTACGTGGGAAGGACAACTACCACCCTGTCCAGAAGAATCACCCTTCACCTACAACAAGGAGGACCAAAACAACACCTTTGGACCCACCACAGACGCCATCTAGACAGGGAAACCATGGTACACAACACAGAAATCGTCGCAGAGGAGAAGGACCTCCAACGTTTGACCATTTTGGAGGCTGTAATCATAAAAGATTTACAACCTATTATTAATGTACAAACAAATGATTTCTCCCTCCTCCCCAGCATGAAACCTACACGCAGGAGACATTTGCTCACCAAAATACAACCACCAGATCAGAGAACACCCATAAAGGTCCAAAATATCCCCGCAGAGGATAAAATGTCATGCCTCAGGCGATCGGCTAGGCTTAGGAACCAACCAAATAGCGCCAGCCAAACAGAGGAGAGTCATTAAGTGACCTCTCCAAGTTTTTCCTTTATACATATTTATACTCGTCTTGGTCACACTTCCCTTCACTCCAACTGAAGATGCAGAACGATCTGCGAAACGTCTTGGGTTTATTATACTGTGTTTTGTTTATTTTCATATATTTTGTATATAACATAGACTTCTGTGTTAATATAAATTACCAATGTCAATTGGAAATTTGCTTCTTCCCCTCTCATTCCCCCAGAAATCTACTTTCCGAAAGCTAGAAAGCTTAAGAAAGAAATTAATTTCTAATGAATTTGCTGTCGTTTTCAACAGAATATATATATATATATATATATATATATATATATATACATGTGTGTGTGTGTGTGTGTATGTGTGTATTACAGGTGAGAGATTTAATCACACATGTGTCAATCACGTTAAAACCAATGTTGGAGTAGAAAAGACTGGATACGGGAATCTATATATTTCGATTGCAAACTATAATCCTCTTCAGTAGATACAAATAAGAATAGTGAGTGCTACATAAGTAGCATCCTTGACATGAGAAAGGAGAGAGGTCTCTACCCTCGGTTCACACCGTATGTGAGGTCAGGAGGCAAATGTCTTTTTAATAAGCTGGTGATAAAAAGTCCTGAAATTATATCCGGGGACCATTGCCCCTTTTATATATTCATATTGGGCTGGTACTCAATTAAAGTAGATTCTACCATTTTGCTCCTGAACTCACATCTGGATTTATGAATAAGCTCAGCTTAGTTTCTTGGATGATCCTTTATTTAATATGGTTGTGTTGTTCCAGTCTGGAAGGTGGCCTTGTTTATCTACATGCATTACTATGGAGTTAGATGTCCTATGGGCTTTTACGTCATTTTTATGTTCATTTATCCTTTTATTAAGTCTGAAACCAGATTCACCAAACATGGCCACCTTCCAGACTGGAAAAACACAACCGTATTAAATAAAGGATCATCCAAGAAACTAAGGAAGACAATTGAGGCAGCATATATCAACACTAATAACAATATTAACTATAGAGAAGGCTTTATATGTTTAGCAAAAGCCACAAGCTTTTTAATAATAAAAGAATACGCAAATGAAATATGAGTGGGATATCTTAACTTTTCTCCAATATTCCGGATAGTTCTAATTTTGTCATCAATGAATTCAGGAATTGATTTGAGAGGTCGTCGGATTTTACGGGTTAATAGATGGTAATAAATATTTTTCAAAATATTCCATGTAGATGTTAGCTAAAACCGGTGAAAGAGGATTTCCCATAGCCGTCCCGAAAGTTTGTGTGTTATATTTCGTCTCAAAGACAAAAGAAAAATTATTTACACACAGACTTATTAATTCTATAAAAAATACAAGGGATACCATCAATACTGTTACCTAGAATATTTGGGAGAAAGGTTAAAACATCTTTAATTGGGACATGTGTAAAGAGCCCAGTAACATCGAAACTAACTAAATTGTAAGGATAATCAATGTTAAGAGATTTAACCTTTTGAATCAAGTCTTCACTATTTTGAATAAATGAGTTAGAAATAGTGCCTACAAATGGAGAAAGCTTTGTCACAAGCCACTTAGAAAGCTTATAGCTTACAGAGCCTACAGAACTGATGATGGGCCTAATGGGATGATTTGGCTTGTGAGTTTTAATAAGCCCATACAAATAAGGTGTTGAAGGATTTTGTGTAGAGAAATATTTAATCAAATCTTCTCTGCCTTTAAGTAAAGTTCTTAATTCTTTATGGAAATTCTTATCAACTGTGTCACTAGGATCTTTGTTAAGTTCAGAATAAGTGTTTTTATCTTGTAAATGATCAATTACTTTATCATAATCACTTTTATCCCTAATAACCAAGGTTTTGCTTTTATCAGCCTTAGTTATGCGTAGAGATGCCTTTCTTTAAAGTTAACATGGCTTTAACAAATCTTCTAGGGAATGTGCTATCTTTACAATTAAGCATAGCACCATAAAGTAAACCCCTAATTAAACCATTATTTTCATTCGAATGTTTTTCAAATTTAAAAAGAGACACCCCAATATCAACAGGATTTATCTTTTTACTGTAAGCAAAAGATAACCCATAACACATAACATAACACATAACACATAACACATAACACATAACATAACCCATAACCTAAAGCACATAAAGTATTATTGTCCAAAACTTTGGGTGACAAGTTCAAAACACAGTCAGGATTATAATGTTTGTTCCAATAACCATTTTCAATCAAATGTTGTAATTTGTGTTTATATTTTTGTTGGGCATCACTAATTTCACTACAAAGCACTGAGTAACAATAAGAAACCATTATTTGTCGATCTTCTGATACACGTAAGTTATGGCACTTTTTTCTTATGGTCGGAAATCTTGAACTTATCTTTGACTTCCTCTTCAATAACTTCTATGCATCTTCTTGGGTGAGCCTCTCGTGTTCTCCGAAGGGTTCATCCACATTGACAAATCGATCAGGTAGTAGGGATTTGGGAATTGCGTGTTCCTGTAGACACACCTTGAGGAAGCGTAGTTTTTCTTTCGATCGATGTGCACTCAACAAAGCTTCAAGAAAATCTTTGCTGAGTTGTTGAAGTGAGGGGTTAGATTCCAGGAAAGCGTTGAAGACGAACATGGTATCCATAATTGCAAGCAATCACATCACCGTGATACAAAAAAGCAAAATAACTACAGGAGAAGGGAAATTTGTAGACAGTAAGTACTTTCGTATATCAAATCTTCCGACTAAATGACAGAGATACAGAGTTGTGTTTAAATGTTAGTATCAGGTGGCAACCATTGGGGGGGAAGAGGGGAGACAATACAATGTGAGGAGGGGGAATGACCTTACCTCTATCGACCTGACCAACACCTAAGGCTCAATTTGGCGGAAAGATCTTGGTGACCATTTGGGTTACCAATTTATCACATTTAGAATGACCATAGCTTAAGATTATATTTTTGTCAAACGTGAATGATATTAAGCAGGATTCTATTATATTTCTTTCTTGTAGGCTTTTTCCTACATATATATATAGATATGAATAGTAAGAATGGAAAGACACGATTGGGAACAAGAGACTTTATTCCTGACCGGTTTCGCCTTTGAGACTTCATTACCTCTGAAGAAGCCTCAAAAGCGAAACCGGTCAGGAATAAACTCTCTTGGTCCTAATTCTGTCTTCCCATTTTTACCTTTCATACACCTGTCATGATGTCACGATATATATATATATATATATATATATATAAACAAATATATATATATATTTATTTATTTATACATACATACATACATACATCATACATATACCAAGGCTTTTCCCCCCTTACAAGGGAGGTAGCCAAAAAGGAAAAGGCATAAAATCATTCCCACCCATTCCATCCCTGAATACACTCCACACCCCTCCACCCTCCCTCTTATCTTAGCACCTCCCGGATGACGGGTCATCCCTGCACCTTGTCCACTGCCCTGCATCAAAAGCAGTGTCGCAAGACACAGCACATCCACAGCAAGGCCGCTTCATTAAATCGGCGACCCCCCCCCTCTCCGTCCCCCCACGCATAAAAGGAGAAGACGGAGAGAAATCCCTTCGGGCTGCATCAAATTTTGCTCACACATACTATCTCACCCCCCATCCCCTCGCCCATTCCACCTCATGCAATCACAACATCATCCATATACAACCATTCTCCATTCACCCCTGTCTTCTGTCCTTTACCGCCCCTCCTCAACAGACATTCCCTTCTTCCCTAAAGCCCCCTGCACCCCATCCATTTACCTCATCCTAGGACGTCCCCTCATGTTCACTCCCTCCACATCTGCCTTCCATACCTCTTTTACTAGTCTTTCTTCACTCATTCTTTCCATGTGTCCAAACCATCCCAATACTCTTTCATCAACCCTATCTCCCAACTCCCTTTCCACCCCTGTTCTCCTCACCACTTCATTTCTCACTCTATCCAGCCTAGTAACCTCCATCATACTTCTCAGACACCTCATCTCAAACACATTCAAACTCCTTCTCTCTTCCTCTCTTATGTTCCATGTTTCTGCCCCATACAGTGCTGTTGGCACAATCACTCCTTCATACAGTCTCCTCTTAGCATCCATTCCCAAATGTCTATTCCTCATTATACTCTTTAATCCACCAAGGCATTTACTCGCTTCTCTCAATCTACATTCTACCTCCACCTTCACTCCACCTTTCCCTGCCACATTTGCACCCAAGTATCTAAAACTATCCACTTCCTCCAGTCGCTTTCCCTTAATGCTCACTTCCAGTCTACTGCCACTTTCACCCCTTGTACATCTCATCACCTTACTTTTACCCACATTTATCTTTAGCTTTCTTCTATCACATACTCTCCCAAACTCTGTCACCAACTTCCTCAATCCCTCCTCCGATCCTGCCACAAGCGCAGTGTCGTCCGCAAACAACAGCTGGCTTAGCTCTCACTTTTCTCCATTTCTTTAACCATCTCCAATCCCCGGCCCATTACCCTTGCATTTACCTCTCGCACCACCCCATTCATGTATAAATTCAACAGCCAATGCGATATAACACATCCTTAACGAAGTCCCACCTTTACCTCGAACCCATTCACTCTCTCCATTTCTAATCCTGACACAAACTCTACTACACTCATAAAAACTCTTGACAGCTCCTAGAAGCTTTCCTCCTATGCCATATATTTGCATAACCTCCCACAGTGCCTTTCTGTCTACCCTATCGTAAGCCTTTTCCAGATCCATAAAAGGCCAAAAAACATCCTTCCCCTTTCCTATAGCTTTCTCACATATTTGTCTTACACCACAAAGATCTGATCTACACAACCTCTACCCGTCCTAAATCCACACTGTTCCTCACCAATTACTCCCTCTGTTCCTCTCCTAATCCTCTCAATCAAGATGCTCCCATAAGCCTTCTCAACTACACTTAACAAGCTGATCCCTCTGAAACTACTACATTCACACTTGTCCCCTTTTCCCTTGTAAAGAGGAACTATACAGGGACTCCTCCAGTCCTCCTGCACCAATTACAGACAGAAGCCCCAGCAATGACGGCGTGAGTGATCAATTGTCATTGCTGGGGTTTCCGTCCTTTTTTCTACCTCTCCTAAGTTCGTACTTATTTCATATTATTTGTTTGTTTGTAACCTCTCCTTAGCTCATTTATGTAACACTATTTCTGTATATTTACGATTTGACTTTTGTATGTATTATTCTGCCTTGAAAATGAAGTTGTGCAACTTCGAAACGTTGGTACCGAAATATCTACTAGTTTGACTATCCTGCCTCAGTGTTGAAATGTCCTTTGCTGACCTTCTACATAGATTGCCTCTTGAAATACGTCGCCTTGTTCGCAGTATTGAACAAGTTAACAAGAAAATTGTGAGTTGTCATCATGCTATTATATACAACATATATATATATATATATATATATATATATATATATATATGAACATATATATGTACATATGAACACACACACACACACACACATATATATATATACATAGATGTACATTTATATATAAAATCGTATATATACGGTTATAATGAGGTTTGTTGTGTGGCACTTACCTAGTCTATCTGTGAAGACCGTTTCCTAGAGCCTCGGCGTGTCACTGCGCCAGCCACCACTTTGATGATTCGGGGCTATTTCTTGAAGAAGGAACAGGACTTTGCGACCTAGAGCGGGAATTTCTCGGAGAAGGAACTACAAAAGTTCCAGAAGGTCCTCAAATGGTCCTGAGTCCCGAAGAGCTCCAAGAAGAAATTGTGGAGCTCATGAGGGCTCTCTGGGGGAGAGGACGCCATAGAAGATGCAAGGGAGATCATGGAGACGAACTCCCGCACCGACGATGCCCGTCAGGAGGTCCTCCTGGAAATGGAGGGTAGTCGAGGATTTTATTTAGCTGAGGGGAGCCCCGAGGATGACTCGATTAACCATATGTAACCTCGAAGGTTTCGAGTTAAGATATGAATTAATTCATTCATTGTTTGGGGCTCCCACTCAGAGGAATAAAATCATTTGCCGCTCGCCAAAGTAGAGTTTTGGCCTCGGCGAATCGATGCTCCTGTGTCTGGACCTACAGCATATTTCTGCAATACGTCTCCACGATGACTCTGTGTCACACACACACACAAAAAAAAAGAAAAAGAAAAGAAAATGAAAGCTCTCGGGTCTATATACTGTGGAGGAAAAAAAAAATCTTAAATTTATCCTCTGAAGGATCCGACTCATATCTCTACCAAAGTTTTGTTAAAAAAAATCGGTCTCTCATCTTGGACAATATCCTTCTGGCAGTGAACAGACGATTTTTTACAGTCAGAAAAGGGACATCTGGGGAATTAAAGAAATCAAGTGGACGTATATCCCAAATGACCGCTTTTCCCGACACTTTCAATCGTAGGAAAAATTTCCAATCGTAGGAAAAATTTCAATCGTAGGAAAAATAATGGAAACTATCATCAGAGATGCTATCGAACATCATTTAGAAAGTAACGGTGTGATAAATGATAGCCAGCATGGTTTTAGACGGAAACGTTCTTGCGTGACTAACTTACTCGAATTCTACAAAATCTCGATTAGCCTCTGCAGCGCCCGACTCATCTGCCCCCAAAGATATTTCCTTAAAAAAAAAAAAAAAAAAATCTCCGCCAGATTCTGACAGCCTCCGAAATCACTGACACAGACGAACTCGAGCAACCTGAGTTGGATTGCGAAAGACTTCGCCCTATTCCGTAATGCTTTGGCTCACGACAGAATACTATTGCAAACGAACTCCGACTTACTCTGACAACCTCTAATGAATTCTGACAGACTCTAAGAGACTAACAGACTGACAGACGGCCACAACAAATATAAGGTAGAACGGATGAGGCGTCCTTGGTGTTGGGATCCAGTGACGGATCTAAATCCTTTCTTCATTTCTTTCTAATTAGTGAAGGCGACGTGACTAGGTCCACTAATCTCGCTGCCATTAGCTACCTACTCCAACCAATAATCCTAGCAACCGGTCTAGGATTAAATCTATCATTCACCGCAATCTCTAAGCGGTTATAATTTTGTTTGTAATGTCACTCACGCTGGTCTTGTCGTTATAATCACCTGGCGTAGTGCAGCCACATCGTCAGAGTTGGCTAAAATGAGTGCAACGCTAACAGGTCCCTGCAAACACGAAATATATTATCGTTCGCACGTTGATGACGGTAAGAGAACAGTTTGTTGTCAAGGCTGAATCTAACTGAGGCACTGGGTGCCAGCAGTGCCGAGGACTCTCAAATTAGAGGACACTGCCAGGCCATCGCCTTCCCTTCTTAATCACTCAGACTTCCTCTTAACTTTAATTAGATAGCAAACGTCAGTCTTCAAGTCTTTAAGATGAGACATTTATGGCTTTGTACTAATTAATGTTCACTCTAATTAACGCTTTATGACCTTTTTATGGCTTTAATGATTTTATTTTGGTTAATTTCAGACGAGTTTATTCGCCTTAGAGAAACTTTTCAGCCTTAGCGGGTTAGCCTTCGCAATGCTGAAGAAAACTTGGTTATGGATTACTGTTGGCTTTAATACTGTAGTGGAATGAAAGCTTATTTCACGGCCAAATGACATCATCAGCACGAGTCGGAGCAAAATATTTCAGAAAAAGTCAATATTTTAAAGACTCGGGCCGCGCGGTAACCCAGTGGATAACGTATCGATGTCATGAGCAGGTGGTCGTGAGTTCGATTACCGGGACCCTCTGT
Organism: Oratosquilla oratoria; assembly: GCF_046742065.1. Classification (NCBI taxonomy): domain Eukaryota; kingdom Metazoa; phylum Arthropoda; class Malacostraca; order Stomatopoda; family Squillidae; genus Oratosquilla; species Oratosquilla oratoria. The sequence continues at coordinate 5,511,674 of NC_134798.1, forward strand.
GGGCTTCCTGTGTTGGTTCCTGACACCAGTGACATGGTGTGGAGGTGACCCAACATCGTTCTAAAAGTCCCTGTGGCTTTCTGCAACTGACAGGGCTTGCCTTACTAGGGGTTTCTCACTTCCCATTTCGTGGGAGTGGCATAGTGAGTTTTTTTCCTTATTTTTATTATCATTATTAATTCTAATTTTCATGGAACGTTATACTACCGCATCTTAATCTTCGAACATTGGGTTATTGTCAAGAGTTTTTGTTTAGGTCACTATTTTTTCTTCTGCGTTTGTGCCTGGGAGTCATTTCTTGTATTCCGTTTGTCAAAATCTGTGGTTCTTCTCTACTCTGTCGGAGTCTGCCGTAGTTTCTGTATTAACTTGAAGAAGTCGTGAGATTATTTCGACTCTGTTTCCTGATTCTTTACTCCGAACTTTCTGTCGTTCGCCAAAGCATTTCAGAATATGGCGAAGTCTTTCTGAATTCAACTCAGTCTGTCCCGAGTTCGTTCTGTCGATGACTTATGAGGCTGTCAGAATCTGGCGGAGCCCCGTTTCATTTATTTATTATTATCTTATAAATTATTTTACAATTTTGTAACTATCTTATTTTATTTTCTATTTATTTTTATTTATTCATTCATTTACTTATTTATTCATTTTTTTTTAAGAAAATAACATTTGCGGGGAGGTGAGTCGGGTCCTGCCGCGCCTATTCGTTTTTTTTTTTTTTTCAAGAAAATACTTCTGCGGGGAGATGAGTTAGGTCCTTCCACGGCTATTCGCCTTTTCATATATATATATATATATATATATATATATATTCCCCACGAGAGTTAATTTTTTTTTCACTTGGAGCCTTCGTGAAAATAGGGTCGTTGAAACGTCCATACCCAGGCCATAATGTTTCTTTGGCCAACGGCAAACGATTTTATTCCTCTGAGTGGAGCCCCAAACGATGAATTGATCAACTATCTTACCTCGAAACCTTCGAGGTTACATATGATTGATCGAGTCATCTTCGGGGCTCCCCTCAGCTGAATAAAATCCTCGACTGCCGTCCGTTTCCGTGAGGTGTCCATGAAGGACATGGTCAGACTTCGATGCTGCAGATCGTCTCCATGAT
>NC_134798.1:5515287-5527787 GCF_046742065.1 Oratosquilla oratoria
CACTTTTTAATAACTTACCAAACCTATAGGAATTTACTAAATAAAGATATACATTTGATATTTTTTCGCTATAATATTTACTGATTTCACTTTGAAAAAATATTAGCTATCAACCTTGATATGACCCTCATTATTATCAACAAGAATAGTTAGTCTTTCTCAGTACTCAAGTACAGCTTTATGTCTAATATTAACTGTAATTTCGTTCAAAGCCAGTTCCTAAGCCTCCACTTTCTCGTTCTTGCTTTTGATTCGTACGTCTCTCAAAATCATAACAATTCGTCCCACGCTTCTAAATTTCCTTTTATTTTGACTGTGGGGTCATTGTGATTATATATATATATATATATATATATATATATATATATATATATATATATATATATATATATATATATATGTGTGTGTGTGTGTGTGTGTGTGTGTGTGTGTGTGTGTGTGTGTGTGTGTGTGTGTGTGTGTGTGTGGAGGAGGAATGGGGATGGTTCAAGGAGGGAGTCACAAAGTGTGCAAGGATGGTGTGTGGAACAAGAAGGACAGGAGGAAATAGAAGGAAGAGTAGTGAATGGTGGGATGAGGAAACAAAGAAGGTTGTAGGAGAGAAGAAGCGAGCTTTCACAGATTGGTTACAAAATAGGACGAGGGAGTCATATGAGAGTTACAAAGAAAAGAAAAGAGAAGTAAAGCAAAAGGTAAAGGAGGCAAAGAGGAGAGCAGATGTGAAATGGGGTAAGAGTATGACAGAAAATTTTGAAAGTAATAAAAAGATGTTTTGGAAAGAAATTAAGAGAGGAAGAGAAGCCGAATCAAGTAGAGAAGAAAAAGTAAAAGGTGCAAATGGAGATATGATAATGGAAGAGAAGGCAGTAAGGGGAAGATGGGCAGAATATTTTAGGGAGTTGCTAAATGTGAAGGAGGATAGGGAGGGAAAGATAGCTGCAGTGGGAAATGCAAAGAAAATGACCGTGATGAGTGAGGAAAATGGAGGAGAAATAAGGAAGGATGAAGTAAAGACAGTTGTTAAGATGATGAAAGCAGGTAAGGCACCTGGTCTGGATGGATGCCATGCAGAATGTCTAAAAAAAGGAGGTACAGTGATGGTGGACTGGCTGGTGAGGTTATTTAATGTTTGCTGGAGAGAGGGTAGAGTGCCGGAGGACTGGAGGAGTGCCTGTATAGTTCCTCTTTAAAAGGGAAAAGGGGGCAAGTGTGAATGTAGTAGTTTTAGAGTGATTAGCTTGTTAAGTGTAGTTGGGATGGCTTATGGGAGGATCTCGATTGAGAGGATTAGGAGAGGAACAGAAGGAGTAATTGGTGAGGAACATTGTGGATTTAGGACGGGTAGAGGTTGCGTAGATCAGATTTTTGTGGTAAGACAGATATGTGAGAAAGCTATAGGAAAGGGGAAGGATGTTTTTTGGGCTTTTATGGATCTGGAAAAGGCTTACGATAGGATAGACAGAAAGGCACTGTGGGAGGTTATGCAGATATACGGGTAGGAGGAAAGCTTCTGGGAGCTGTCAAGAGTGTTTATGAGAGTAGTAGAGCTTGTGTCAGGATTAGAAATGGAGAGAGTGGTTCAATGTAAAGGTGGGACTTCGTCAAAGATGCGTTATGTTGCCCTGGCTGTTCAACTTATACATGGAAGGGGTAGTGTGAGAGGTAACTGCAAGGGTAGTGGGTCAGGGATTGGAGATGATTAAAGAAAATGGAGAAAAGTGGGAGGTGAGCCAGCTGTTGTTTGCGGACGACACTGCGCTTGTGGCAGGATCGGGGGAGGGATTGAGGAAGTTGGGAGAGTATGTGATAGAAGAAAGCTAAAGATAAATGTGGGTAAAAGTAAGGTGAAGAGATGTACAAGGGGTGAAAGTGACAATAGACTGGAAGTGAGCATTAAGGGAGAGCGACTGGAGGAAGTGGATAGTTTTAGATACTTGGGTGCAAATGTGGCAGGAAAAGGTAGAGTGAAGGTGGAGGTAGAATGTAGATTGAGAGAAGCGAGTAAATGCCTTGGTGGATTAAAGAGTGTAATGAGGAATAGACATTTGGCAATGAATGCTAAGAGGAGAATGTATGAAGGAGTGATTGTGCCAACACCACTGTATGGGGCAGAAACATGGAACATAAGAGAGGAAGAGAGAAGGAGTTTGAATGTGTTTGAGATGAGGTGTCTGAGAAGTATGATGGGGGTTACTAGGCTAGATAGAGTGAGAAATGAGGAGGTGAGGAGGAGAACAGGGGTGGAAAGGGAGTTGGGAGATAGGGTTGATGACAGAGTATTAGGATGGTTTGGACACATGGAAAGAATGAATGAAGAAAAACTAATAAAAGAGGTATGGAATGCAGATGTGGAGGGAGTAAACATGAGGGGACGTCCTAGGATGAGATGGATGGATGGGGTGAAAGGGGCTTTGGGGAAGAGGGGAATGTCTGTTGAGGAAGGACGGGAGAGGACAGAAGACAGGGGTGAATGGAGAATGGTTGTATATGGATGATGTTGTGATGGATGAGTTGGAATGGGCGGGGGGATGGGGGGTGAGGTAGTATGTGTGAGCAAAATTTGACGCAGCCCGTCTTCTCCTTTTATGCAATGGGGGGACGGAGAGGGGAGGTCGCCGATTTAATGAAGTGGCCTTGCTGTGGATGTGCTGTGTCTTGCGACACTGCTTCTGACCCAGGGCAGTGGACAAGGTGCGGCGATGACCCGTCATCCAGGATGTGTTAAGAAAAGAGGGAGGGTGGAGGGATGTGGAGTGTATTCAGGGATGGAATGGGTGGGAATGATTTTATACCTTTTCCTTTTTGGCTACCTCCCTTGTAAGGGAAAAAAAAGCCTTGGTATATACATATATATATATATATGTTATATATATATATATATTTATATATATATACATACATATACATATATATATATATATATATGTTATATACATATATATATATACATATATATGTCATATACACACATATATATATATATTATATATCATATATATATATATATTATATATCACATATATATATACATATATATATATACATACATACATATATATATATACATATATATATATATATATTATTTCCATATATATTTTGGAGTAATGTACCTTTTTTCTGTAAAAGATTGTCAGCTCTATCATATTGCCAAGTTTTTGTTCAACAAAAAATCTAAAAGCTATGATATTAGAGTACTTAGAAGTTCAATTTTTATTCAACTTCATTCAAACTCTAAGGGATATAAGTCTGCTTTAAAGATATTGATTCCAATTCAGAAGTTATCTCTCAGCTGAATAAAAGAACTTGGAGATAGAGAAAATAAACACAAACTTTGAGTAAGTTACTCAGAGGGTTCAACAGAGGCTATAGCAAAACAAAGACGTTTTCCAGCTAATCAGAACACTCAGAGCGTTCGAACTTGGGTGTGGGGGGTTCTTCTTCTTCAGACACTTCATCGCCGTACTGAAGAAGGTGCTGACGGTGATGGTGGTTATACTCGCGCATAATATAAAGGATACTCCTCGTTCTTGATTGCTTTTTACTTAGACGCTCTATTGTAGCTGCTTTCAAGCGATTTTATTCTGCGGAGAGATTTCATCTTCCAGTCTAAGACAGACTATCTAAAAAGAGTCCGCCTTTCTTAGAAGTAAGGGCTAATTGTTTTCTTTTCCTTTTTGAAAACGTCTTCACCATCCGACATCCAGGCAGCGGGAAGTTAGAAACCAGTGGTAGGACAAAGCCCTTTCAGTTGCGGCAAGCCGTTACGTTTTTAAGGCCGTCATTGGAGCGCCTGCCCGCTTGACCAGGGCTGTTGGGAACCAACGCGGCAAGTTAGCAGCGGATTCCGGGACTCGAACTCACTCCTAAACTGGGTTTAATGACATTGCATCGCCCTGTCCGGGTCATCCGACGTCACAGAACGCCTCAGGGTTGCGTAACCTCATGTCATCCATATGGAAATTTTTGTCAGAACTGGAGAGATTTTTTTGTTCTTTAGAACATTTGTTATTCTCTGTAAGAGAATCGAAGAGCATACATCATAAATCATAACAATACTAACGTGTCTTTGATTGTGATCGTATCATTCAAGACGTATCTACAAAAAAAAAGAAAAAGAAAATTAAAGAACTACTTGTTATAGATACAAATATTCAACAGCGAAAGATATATTTACTCCAGTCTGGTAAATGATGAGTCAGATATAAATATCTGTCATGCCCTTCAACCATTTACAGTATTGTCATTGGGGGCTCTGGAACTCCCCTCCTCCTGCTCCTCCTCTTCCTCCTTCGGTTCCTCCTCCTCCTCCTGCTCCTCCTCCTTCTCCATCTGCTCCTCTTCCTCCTCCTCCTCCTCTTTCTACTCCTCCACCTCCATATCTTCTCCTCATCTTCATCTTTATTCTTCTCAACATCTTCCTTCTCCCCCTCCTCCTCCTCCTGCTCTTCTTCCTCCTCCACCTCCTCTTCCTACTTATGCTCATTCTGCTCCTCCTCCTTCCCCTGCTTCTCTTTCTCCTCTTTCTCCCCCTTCTTCTCTTCATCCTGCTCCTCAATTTCCTACTCCTCCTCCTCCTCCTCCACATCCTCCTCCTTCACAATCCTCTCCTCCTCCTCATTCTCCTACTACTGTTCCTCCTCCTGACATTTTCCCATGTAATTAAAAACTGGACATTTTTTCATTACCCTCTCACATCTGCAGCTACTGACCGCACCAATTATATGCAGCCAATGACACATGTACTTTTGGGGTACCCCCACGGCCCAGGGTCACTCATGATTACTACATTCTCCACTTTTTAGGGAAATATTATCCACATTTTATTCTTATTATCCCTCCGTTAATTCAGTCTCTTTAGTTTCTTTCAGTCCAATATGGTCTCAGACACTTGGCGCAGGTATCATATTATTAAACTTGTTTCGGGTGTGATTATGTGCAAGCAATTGTGTTTGTTTTCAATTTCCCCTCGGGCACCGCATGGTTCATTCAGTAAAAGAAAAACTCAGATTGATTGTCAGTGAAATAGATTCAGTGACGTACAAAGTGGAACAGACGAATAAATGGAAGGTTATTACCGTCACGGTTGCTTGGGAGCTTATACCAAATAGTTTATTTTAGAGATTAAATTACCTTATATATTTATTTATTCATTTGCTTATCTATTTGTTCATTTGTTCATTTGTTTGTTCGTTTTTATCTACATTTTTCATCTTCGTTCACTATTTTTTGTATTTATTCATTTCTTTATTTTCTTATTCATTTTTTTGTTTCACTAATTTCTTGGTTATCTTTTTATTTGTTTACTTAGTTATTCATTCATTAATCTAACGACTTATCTACATTTGTTTCACCTCTGTCTCTCTCTCTCTCTCTCTCTCTCTCTCATTCTCTCTCTCTATCTCTATATCTCTGTCTCTCTCTGTCTATATCTGTCTGTCTGTGTGTCTGTCTCTGTCTCTTTGTCTCTCTCTCTCTCTCTCTGACTCTCTCTCTCTCTCTCTGTCTCTCTCTCTGTCTCTGTCTATCTGTCTCTATCTCTCTCTCTGACTATCTCTATCCCTCTCTGTCTCTCTGTCTCTCTCTCTCTCTCTCTCTGTATCTGTCTGTCTGTCTGTCTGCCTCTCTCTCTCTCTCTGAGTCTCTCTCTATCTCTCTCTGTCTGTCTCTTTGTCTCCATCTGTCTGTCTCTTTGTCTGACTCTCTGTCTATCTTTGTTTCTCTGTCTTTCTGTCTCCGTCTGTCTGTCTCTCCCTCTCCCTTTACCTCTCTCTCTCTCTCTCTCTTTCCCTCCCTTCCTCCTCCCTCTTTAGTCCAGACCCCAAATTGATCATTTTTGGTTGCAGAGCATCTGAAGGTGTACCTAGATGAGGGAACAGAGATAAATAAAATCTGGTACCAAACCAAGACTATGAGTATACATGATGTGGTGTTACCACGTTCGACCGCTAATTCAGTGATCAGAGTTAATGTCCACTCTAATTAACACTTTATGGCCTTTCTATGACTTAAATTATTTTATTCTGGTTAATTCCAGACAGATTAATTCGGCTTAGAGAAGCTTCTCGGTCTCAGTGGGTTAACCTTCGCAATGCTGAAGAAAAGGCGCAACATGCGTAGCCTGTTACGTTATGGATTACTGTTGGCTTTAATACAGTAGAGGAACGAAAGCTTATTTCATGGCCAAATGTCATCATTCAGCACGAGTCGGAGCAAAATATTTCAGAAAAAGTCAACATTTTAAACACTCGGGCCGCGCGGTAACTCAGTGGATAACGTGTCGAACTCATGAGCAGATGGTCGTGAGTTCGATTCTCGGGACCTGCTGTGGGCTTCCTGCGTTGGTTCCTTAACAAAATGACCAGCCGTGGAGGTGACCCAACATCGGCCTAAAACTCACTGTGGAGTGCCGCAACTGACAGGGCTTGCCCTAGTTGGGGTTTCTCACTTCCCATTTCGTGGGAGTGGCATAGCGAGTTTTTTTTATTTTTTATTTTTTATTTTTATTTTGATAGAACGTTAAACTATCGCGTCTTAATCTTCTAACGTGGGGTTATTGTCAAGAATTTCTGTCTAGTTCACTATCTTTTTTTTCTGTTTGCGTCTGGGAGTCCTTTCATTTATTCCGTTTCTATCAAAATCTGTGGTTCTTTTCTACGTTGGAGTCTGTCGGAGTCTGACGTAGTTTCTGTATTAAAAAGCATTAAAAAGCATTTCGGAATATGGCGAAATCTTTGTCTTTCTGAATCCAACTCAGAAAGATGAAAGTTGAGTCTGGTCCTTCGGTGGCACTTTTTTATTATTTTTTTTATTTTTTATTATTATTTTTTTTTTTGTGACACGGAGCCTTCGTGTCAAACAGGGTAATGCAGACATCCACAGCCAGGCCATACCATTACTTTGGCGAACGGCAGACGATTTTATTCCTCTGAGTGGAGCCCCAAACAATGAATTGATCAGCTCATATCCTACCTCGAAACCTTCGAGGTTACATATGATTGATCGAGTCATCCTCGGGGCTCCCCTCAGCTGAATAAAATCCTCGACTGCCCTCCGTTTCCGTGAAGGCCTCAGTGATGTATATGGCCGGACTTCGATGCTGGAGTTCGTCTTCATGATCTCCCTTGCACCTTCTTTGTCGTCATCTATTGAAGATGATCACTCAAGAGCCCCGAAAATTGTTGCTGGAGCTCTTCGGGGTTCAGGACCATTTGAGGACCTTTTGGAACTACCTTAGTTCCTTCCCCTGGGTTTTCCTGCGCGGGGTCATTAAGTCCTGGTCTTTCTTCAAGAAACAGTCCCCAGTCATCAAATCGGTGGCTGGCGAAGGGATTCGCCGGGGCTCTAGGAAACGGTCTTCCCAGAAAGACTCGCTAAGTACCAAAGAACTAACCATGTTATAACCGTATATATAAATATATATATCAGATAATATATATATATATATATATATATATATATATATATATATATATATTATATACATACATAAACAGTATATATATATATATATATATATATATATATTATATACATACATAAACAGTATATATATATATATATATATATATATATATATATATGTATATACAGTATTATATATATATATACAGTATATATATATATTATATATATATAATATTATATATATAATATATATATATACAGTATATATATATATATATATATATATGTATACAGTATATATATTATATATATATATATTATATATATATACAGTATATATATATATATATATATATATATACTATATATATATATAGTATATATGTATATATATAATATATATATAATATATGTATATATATAATATATATATGTATATATATAATATATAATATATGTATATATATAATATATATATGTATATATGTATATATATATATATATATATATATATATATATATATATATATATTACAAATAAATCACTTGAACACGTGATCAGAAATATGCTGGTAACCACTTAAGAAAAAGAAACATAGAAATCCCAAGCGCCTTCGTGTAATTCACGTCCTCAGGAGAGAATGCAGACAAAAGTACAATACAAAGACAATATAAACGGAAAAATGTAAACCTAGGAGAGGTGTCAAGACATCATACTGAAAAATCAGGAGAGGTCACAAGGCACAACACGGAAACATCAGGAGAGGTCACAAGGCATCACACGGAACTATGTCATTTGTCCTCTCTTGGGATTAGCCAAAATCCCCTATACCAAATTGTTTACAAATGTTCTCAATTGTGTAATTATCTCATTTATACATATCATTACTTATGTTCAAATTGACTTAGTTCGTCTTGATGAACAAGTTATGCAGAGATCCATTCTCCCTCAACGGGTTTTACACATGTCGGACCGCCCCTTTGAAGATTTCCAGCAAATCATACTGAAGAAACGTATAGATATCAAGAAAATTGAAGTGAAGGAGAATTTCCGGATTGTTCAACAGAAAAAAAGAAGCTTTTCACAATTCTGTTCCTTTCGGATGGAAGGGACGGATGTTGGATTATTGTTATGATAAACTAAGGAAGACACGTCAAGATCTTCAGACAAATTTGAATCGTAAGTTGACGCAGTTAATTCAAACAGTGATTGGACAAAAAATGCGAACCCCAATTTTGTAGTGAATCTTTCTGACAAACAGTTAAACAGCAATGTGTCATGTGCATTAGGTTATGGTTTGAAATTTGCTTATTCTAACAATGAATATGATTTTGTAGATATTGCTAAATCTTTTTGCAACTTAGAAAATTACAGTGATTTATCGACTGAAGATTTGAACATTTGCAAAGGTATTGTTTATGCTTCATTGTCTAAACAAGTAATACCAAATTGTCCAAATAGATTCTTAAAAGCATTAAGAACCCTGAAGGAAGACAATGATTTACACGTGACAAGAGCAGATAAAGCTAATGCGGTGGTAATTTTGAACAGAGTTGACTACCTGTCCAAAATGCATGACCTTTTGTCCGATGAGACCACTTATGTTAAACTTAGGAATAATCCCCTAAATATGGTTAATACTCAGTTAAAAAAAAAATGAAGTTGTTAAAAGGGGAAGATGTTTTGATTAAGCAATTTTCTTCCATCTCACCTTCTCTTCCATATATGTACAGACTCATCAAGACACATAAGCCAAACAACCCAGTAAGGCCTATCATTAGTTCATCCGGGTCGGTCTCGTATAAGCTGTCCAAGTGGCTTGTATCTTTACTAATGCCCTTAGTTGGTAACATTTCAAATTCAAATATTAAGAAAAATGTGGAGCTAGTTGAAAAACTTAATCATTTAAATATTGATTTCGATTTCAAACTTGTAAGTTTTGATATAACTTCCTTATTTATGAAAGTCCCAATTGATGATTTGATTGTATATCTCACGGAGACCATGAGTTGTCTTTATCGATTTCACCTTTGGTTTGTATAGAACTTATTAAGCTATGTATCAAAGATTGCAAGTTTGAATTTCATGGTGAATATTAAATTTGGTATGGCAATGGGTAATCCCCTTTCACCAGTGTTAAGTAACCTATATATGGAATTTTTTGAAAAGAGGCTACTTAGTAATATTCTACCATTTCAGGCGGCTTGATACAGATATGTAGATGATGTTTTATGCCTGTGGCCTTGTGCAGAAAATTTGGACACATTTTTAGTTTCACTTAATAACTTAGGTCCTTCTATTAATTTCACAGTGGAATCAGAAATTTATTGTAAATTGCCTTTTCTTTATTGTCTTATTCATAGAGAAGACAATAGTTTTAAATTCAGTATTTATAGGAAACCTGCTAATGTAATGTCATATGTCCACTACTATTCTGGTCACCACAACAAAGTCAAATATTCAGTGTTCTCTTCAATGTTTTTACGTGCTCTACGCATATGCAGCCCGGAATTTATTGATGAGGAATTTGAAAATATTTTCAACATTGGTTTAAGTTTAAAGCACCCTAAGACTTTTATAGATAACGCTCTCAAAAGAGCAAAGAATTTTTTTATAGGAATCAACCTACACCTCCCTATGAAACCAAGAATCTTTTTGTCTTGCAATTAGTGAAAGTCTTTCTCAGATTCCTCATTTACTCAAAACATGGAATGTTAATGTAATTTTTAACAATTCACGCACATTCAAGAAATCGATTATTAAGAATTCTCCAAAAAAAATCATGTGGCTGCATATACAAGGTTACTTGTAAAGATTGTGGAAATTTTTATATAGGGCAAACAGAATAAAGCAACATAAATATAGTGTTAGAACAGGACAAGGCTCTAATGATTTATTTGTGCACATGAGGGATTATAATCATTGTATAGACTGGACTAAGGCATCGTCAGTTTTATCATGTAATCCTATTGTTAACAGGAACATTATTGGAAGTAGCCTTATCAAACAAACTGAGTCAGTCAATTTGAACATAAGTAATGGCATGTATAAATTAGATAATTACATAATTGAGAACATTTGTAAACAATTTGGTATAGGGGAGTTTGGCTAATCCCAAGAGAGGACAAATGGCATGTTACCGTGTGGGGCCTTGTGACTTCTCCTATTTTTTCCGTGTGGTGCTTTGTGACCTCTCCTAATTTTCCTGTATGACGCCTTGTCACCTCTCATAAGGTTTACATTTTTCCGTTTATATTGTCTTTGTATTGTACTTTTGTCTGTATTCTACAATCAGGATGTGAATTACACGAAAGCGCTTGGGATTTTTGTGTTACCAGCATATATATATATATATATATGTATATATATATATATATATATATATATATATGTGTGTGTGTGTGTGTGTACAGAATGGGCCTCGTAAATACGAACCATTCAAGACAATCATTACTTTGTAAAAGCATCCCAAACATATAGGAAATTTTACTAAATTAACTATACATTTGATTTTTTTTCGTTATAGTATTTATTGATTTCAAAATGAAACAAAAGTAGCTAAGAACCTTAATATAGTTTAAACTTACTACGGTAAATATAACAAAAGAAAAAACTAAAAAGGTGTATAGATAAACTCAAAGTTAATAAAACACCAGGGCCTGACGGTTGGCATCCAAGAATCTTAAAGGAAATGAAAAATTAGATTGTTGTTCCATTAGAAATTATTTTTTAAGAAATCCATCATATCCGGAGATGTCCCAAGACAATGGAAGCCAGCTAACGTTACTCCCATATTAAAAAAATGTGACAAAAAGAATCCAAATAACTATAGGCCTATAAGTTTGACTTCAATCGTAGGAAAAATAATGGAAACTATCATCAGAGATGCTATCGAACATCATTTAGAAAGTAACCGTTTGATAAATGATAGCCAGCATGATTTTAGATGGAAACGTTCTTGCGTGACCAACTTACTCGAATTCTACAATACAGTTATCTCGAATTATGACAAAAGAAACAATATAGATCTAATATATCTAGACTTTGCAAAAGCTTTTGATACCGTCCCACACGAAAGACTACTTACTAAATGAGCTTTACACGGAATAAGTGGTAGCCTATTAGGTTGGACTAGTAATTGGTTGAATGGTCGAAAACAGAGAGTCGTTTCAAATGGAAAAACTTCTAGATGGAAAAATGTTACAAGTGGAGTTCTTCAGGGTTCCGTTCTTGGGCCACTTCTATTCATAGTATATATAAATGATATAGACCATGGACTAAAATCTACTGTTTCCAAATTTGCTGATAATACAAAACTGTGCGAAACGGCAAATGATCACTTAAACCAATTAGATATTCAAGAAGATTTAGATAAATCACAGCAATAGTCTGAAAAGTGGCTAATGAAATTTAACACAAGTAAATGCAAGGTAATGCACATAGGTAAAAATAACAGTAAGTACGATTACAAGTTATTTGGAAATTCGTTAACAAAAGTGGATAGTGAAAAGGTCTCGGCGTAATTATCAGTAACGACCTCAAATCATCCAAGCAGTGTATTTCAGCCTCTGAGAATGCAAATAAGATTCTAAGACTCATTGCGCGATCTTTTGATTTCAAAAGTTCATCACTCATTAACAAGCTATATAAATCTTTAGTTCGTCCACATTTGGAATATGCCGCTTCTGTATGGTCACCGAATCTCATTAAAGACATTGACAAACTGGAAAAAGTACAACGGCGAGCCACAAAACTGATTCCAAATATCAAAAATAAATCATACGAAAATCGACTAAAACATATCAATCTGTTTTCCCTAAAAAAGCGTAGACTCAGAAGTGACTTGATACAGGTCTTTAAAATTCTAAAGAGAATTGACAACATCAAAAGTGACACAATTTTCACATTGAATGAGAATCAGAAAAGAAACAATGGTCTCAAACTGTCCGGAAATAGATTCAATTTGGAAGTAGGTAGAAACAACTTTGCCAACCGTATAGTTAATGAATGGAATAAACTTCCTGCACAGGTAGTGCAATGTAGTTCAGTTCGAAGCTTTAAGAATCATTTAGATAAACACCTAAGCAAGATG
>NC_134798.1:5540287-5550287 GCF_046742065.1 Oratosquilla oratoria
CGACAATCTCGAGCCGATTTTGGAACTAAAGGCGTTATCAAACTGGGTTATCATTACTCCAACCTCCAAATCACCGGCGATATCGTCCACCTCCAAAACATTTTCCGCCATAAAATCACCATGGGAAACTATTTAATCTTCTCAAAAATCTTCACAGAAAGTCGTTTGATATGCTAAAGGAAATCTGTTTTTCTTCAGCACATAAGTTTCCTTCCAGAAAGCTGCAGTCGGAGGAAAAATATCCCAGTATGATAAGGCCTTAAGCCTGACTTTTAGGTAGACGAGCCTTTACCCTTAAAATATTAAAGACATTTTGAAGACCTTCTTCCTTATCACCTATTCATCTAGTCTGCCCTTTAATTCTCCACCCAAACCTCATCCAATTAAATAAAAAATTCATCTATTCTTTTCCTCTAGATTCTGTGGTTTCCCTGGGAGAAAGATAGAACGGGTGTCTACCTGAAAGCTTATCAAGAACGCTCTTACCAAGAGAGTTAAGCTTCACGATATCTTCATTCCGTTGACAGATGGATTACTGCATTCTATCATCCAATGTTGGCAATCCGTCCTAGCTACCTTATCGTTCATCCAGTCTTGCCCTTCAGCCGTCGTTCGTCCCTCTGTTTCCTCCCCGTTTCGCGTAAAATTTCATCCGATTTTCACGAAACGATTCACCCCGGCCTCACAAAGCGTTTCACCAAGGCTTCGCGAAGGAACCGAACCAGCGTCAGGTTCCGGTTCGTTGAAGAACCATCGAGTTCGATTCCGAACAGCTTCGTTTTCGAATCGTTTCGAATCGTTTCGAATCCCGAGTGAAGCTTGAAAAGCAAACATGGGTGAACACGGCCCACTGGCGCTCGGCCGGGGCGATTGGGCGCTGCGCCCATCGACGGCGGCTCCCTTTATACATTTGATACTGACTAATATCATATGATTCTATGACGTGGCTGGAGAACTAAAGGTGGTGGCAGACTAGGACACCATACTACTTGCTTTTAGTACTTCGTTTGAGTAGCAACGAGTTCGGTTACAATATTCTAGATTTCCGTAATGGGCAATTTACACGGTCAAACGGTTTGTCAAACCCGGTTTGTCAAACCCGGTTTGTCAAACAAGTGTTTGATGATGATTTTGACCGTGTAAATGGGGTATCTGGTTGTCAAACACGTTTGCCAAACGTGTTTGACAACCAGATACCTTATTCACACGGTCAAACATCACTTCAAACACTTATTTCTACTCAAGCGAAGTAGCAAAAGCCACATTTAATCGACCGGGACCCCAGTCTGCATGTGCTCTGTCCTCGTCTGAAGTGTTCACGAGAACAAGTTTTATATTCACTGTTCCGCTGTGCTAAAAGAACTTAATGGCCGTGGAATACGAGGCTCATAAAACAGACTTAATCTGCAAGCTGCATGAAAAGCCAAATCTATCACGACTGGCTCTCCACTACGATGGCACACTTCACATATGTTGTTCTGGTTGACACCAGGCTTTTTTTTTTTTCTTTTTTTAATAAAATTTTTGGACAAGAAACTGGTGAGTTTGTGCCTCTTTGTTACGATGACGCTACCCCTCAGCTGAATGAAATCGTCTGAATTTCTCCAAAATAAAACCTGAAAGGAAAATTGTCGTGTTAAACTAGTTGATGAGAGGAAACACCATAGGACCGCAAAACTCTATTTACATCGTTTGTTTTAATCAACATCAGACGAAGAAGGAAGTGAAGGAGGAGGAAGAGGAGAAGATGGAGGAGGGGAAGGAGAAGGAGAAGGAGGAGGAGGAGGAGGAGGAGGAGGAGGAGGAGGAGGAGGAGGAGGAGGAGGAGGAGGAGGAGGAGGAAACAGAGGAGGAGAAGGAGGAGGAAGAGGAGAAGGAAGATAAGGAGGAGAAGATGGAGGTGGAGGAGGAAGAGAAGAAGGAGGAAGAGGAGGAAGAGAAGAAAGAGGTGGAGGAGTAGGAAGAGGAGAAAGAGCAGGAGGAGGAAACCAAGGAGGAGGAAGAGGGGAAGGGTGAGGAAAAGGAGGACAACTCAATGTATTTAGAAGACTATTCTAATCATCGGGTCGGGTCAGTGTAGAATAAGGGGGATACAGCCTTGCAAGTTAACCACTCCACCAATGGGAATTGCACAAACAAGATTAGTTAACATGGTACGCCTAGGAACGGGTATTTTGTGTCGACATTATTGACAATATAATGCAATGCTTTAAATAAGTTTAAACTTTTTAGCGTTTCTAGAATCGGAATCCTGAATGCGCTGTATTAGTTATTGTGGAGATTGCTAGATTTTATTTTTTTCTATTATTATTATTATTATTATTATTATTATTATTATTATTATTAATTATTATTATTATTATTATTATTATTATTATTATTATTTTTTTTTTAAGAGGAACACTCTTTTACCCTCCCGAAGGGAGAGAAGGGCGCACCGGAGATCTATTCCCAATGCGCGTAGGCCAATTCAGTCAATGGCCTATATATATATATAATCATCAAACCTATTTCCTAGCTGATAAAACACCTTTGTCGTGTTTTCAATAGAATGGCACCCAATTCGAAAAATCAACAAACAAAAATCAAGAAAAAAACAAGAACAAGCAAAAAATGGAGATTTCCAAATACTAACAATTCCTAATAGAAAGAAAACTGTATCAAAATCATCTGTGCTTGAGGTAAAAAAAAAAAAAAAAAAATCTGAAGTCCTTCACAAGAACTAAAACGTTTTAGACGGAACTAAAAGTTTCTGAAGATCTTCCCTCCAAACATTTGCAAACTCTGAACTAAGCAGGAACCGTATTCATTTTTTTTTTTACTTTTTTTTTTCAGGAAGTTCCAGCTTCCCCAAGTTCCTGGAAACCCAGTTCTCGGAACGAAGTTTGTCTTGGTTTGTACAGTACAGTAGTCGCCTAAAGTTTGTCAACAGCGGTGTTTGTTTTCTATGGAAGAAATAACTTGTCAGTTGCCGAAATTAGTTTAGGCAACTATGTTATTTTGTTCTGTTAGACGTTTGTCTGTCTGTCTACCTGTAACGTTGTTTGCTTTGATCATAACCATACTATGGTACCTTATAAAGGCGATTCCAAGTATGACCCCTATCGTTTATCATATTGATAGTTTAAATATGAATATGTAAAATTATTTCAAATTTAACTTTGACCTTGGTATATGACATGGGGGTCAGAATACTCAAAATATGTTCTTTTTTATTGTTGCTTGATTTGTTCCTCTAGACAAATCCCTTCGCAGCAAAAATATATATCCAATTAACATTTAATCATTCTAACGTGCCATGAGCGTATACTGAAGTGCTCTGACATTTTCGACAAATGGTCTCGCTCAGCGGGATTTTTTGTTTGTTTGTTTGTTTGTTTGTTTGTTTGTTTGTGCTGGCTTTACATCTATAGCCTTAAAACTATATCCCAAAGGTAATCGGTTTAAAAAATCTAATTTTGATTTACATTTTAGGTTCCTTGTAATCGAGAAGAGACATCAAGAGCAGGACGTTGCTTATGTACCGCTCCCCTTCAACCCCTTCAGCCCAGTGACCACCCCTTAACTGAATAAAATCACCTGGCGAGAGGAAAATAAAACCAAGAATATTTCGTATTGAAAAGGATACGTGAGACGCCGCCAGGAGCTTATATGCGACAAGAGCCCTCGTCTCCGGAGAAATTATTACCCCTAAAGAAAGAAGCGCTGGTTGTCTCTGACAAAATATTAATCCCCATCGTAGCCCGCCCCCATCGTCGCTCCCCCATTATCGTCACTCCATCGTCGTCCCATTATCGCCCCGTCGTCACCCCATCGTCCCCCCATCATTACCCCACCGTCTCCGCATCGTATTCCATTGTCGTCATCATCGTCACCCCATCGTCTCACCGTATCCACGTCTCCTCGTATCCACTCCCATTTTCTCCCATCCTCTCTTTCATATTCTCTTTAATTCTCTCATTCTCTTATTCTCCCTTTCATTCTATCAGTCTGTCAGTTACTTGCTCTCTTTCAGTCTCTCACATATTTGTGTTTTTTGTCATTTTCATTCTTTCGTTATATCGTTCCATTTAGTTTCCTCGCTCCATTTAATTTACTTGCTCCATCCCATTCTCTCGCTCCATTTCGTCCTCTCGCTCCATTTCGTCCTTTCGCTCCATTTCGTTCTCTCGCTCCATTTCGTTCTCTCTGTGTCATTCTCTCTTTCCCTCTCTCTCTTTCTCTTCTTTCTCAATTTCATTCTTATTTTTATTTTTTCATTCTCTTTAGTTCTCTTTTATCATCCGTTTCTTTCACTCTTTTACATTCTTTCATTCCCTCTCGCATTTTTTCATTCCCTTTTGAGCTTCATTCAGTCTCATGCATTCTCTAATTATCTCTTACATTCTCACATTGTTTCACTTTAGCATTCTCTTATTTTCGCGCCTTCTTTTATTTTCTATTTCATTCTCTATCTCTCTCTCTCTTTCTCTCTCTCTCACTCATTCTCTCTTGTTATCTCTCACACTCACTTTCATTCTCCCTCTCGTTTTTTATTTTTCTATTAATCCCACCTCTCTCCCTCTTTCTCTCTCTCTTTCTCTCACCGGCTCTCTCTCTCCCTTTCTCTCTCGTTCGCTCCAGTCCAATACATTTTCGACCAATTGCCCTGGATGTGAATCCCCTTTTCATAGCCTGTTTGGCCAACCAACTTGGCTTACATCGTAAACTGAATATAGGGATGCTTTTACTCCATGAGCAGGTGGCCGATATTTCCGCAAGCAGAGTACTAGATTCTTTTCTTCACCAACTATGTACACGTGCGTGTGTACATGCGTGTACATGTACATGTACATGCGTGTGTGTGCGTGCATGAGTGTACACACCAATCGGTCCGATTAATTTTTTTTCATGTATATTTCTCATTCTCGCAAGGCAATTATATCGAGACTTGTGGTTATCTTTTGTCAGATAGATAATTCAAATTTGTCATGTCATTATCTATATCATGATACAATAGAACATACAAATTGTTGCCTGTGTTGTGCACAACTCGAAATTACATGCATGTGTTTGTTACGTTCAGGTGATTAGTTATGGGGAAAGGAAATGTGTGTGTGAAATGTAGGCATAACGCAAGCAAACCTTTCTCTAATTGACTTCGCAATACACTACTATTTCTGCACCAATAAAATTTATGTTTGTGAACCAGAATCTTGGATTTACTACTGCGTAATATAACAAAACTACAGTGATTATATACATATATATACATATATATACATATATATACATATATATACATATATACATATATATATACATATATATATACATATATATATACATATATATACATACATACATATATACATATATATATATACATATATATACATACATATATTACAAAGGATTACAAAGGCGGAGCATGCCGACAGGAGACCTTTTGGACCATATCTAGGTCGGATGCGAAAAAATATATCATAATAATGATAAATGAATAAACGAATGAATAAAAACTATAATAATGTAAATAATAAGATACATAAATAAATGCACAGGTATAGTTAAATAATAAACAAACAGGTAAATAGTAAATAATAATAAACTGACATATAACTAATAATAAATGAGAATAAAGCAAATAATAATAAACAAACAGACAAATAATAATAAAACAAATTAATATAAAACAAATGATATTACAGCATCTTGCTTAGGTGTTTATCTAAAAGCATTTCCTAGTTGTAGGATACAAAAATTAAGAGTATAAGAATGGAAGAGACAGCAAGAGAATATAAGGCCTACACTTGGCAGTTCCATGTCCCAGTAGCCCCTTTCATCATTATCCATAGTTATCTAATCTTTCCTTAAAACAACTAATTGTCTAAGCATTATTACCAATCGCTATCCGATCTCTCTCTTTTTTCCTATCATAACTGGCATTTGATTAATTTATATTTTCAGCTTAATCACCATCTAGATCAATAGTTCTTAAAAAATGTTCAGTCCACATTACCCAAAGTTCAACTTCTTGTCAATCTGATACCCCCTCTCAATTTAGCCTAATGCTACCGAATTTTAATTTTCAATTCACTTTAAGAAAGAGAAAACAGGACGTCTATAAACGAACATCTGAAATCTTGTGATTCTTCTTATTTCTATTTTCTGTAAATAAACGAGTAAAGTCAAATTCTTACGCAAAATGACTAATTTAAAATTCCAAGTTGTCTTTTTAGATACTGAGGCACAACTCTCAGATCATCTGATCTTGAGGCCTCCAACAGTCGACGCATTTTTTGCATCGAAAACAGTTTCTATAATTCAAACTGATGCAATCCTTTTCATTTAGCTTTGATTTATACATAATTTTCATAATTATGTCAATACTAAAATTACAATCACCTAGTATTTCACAAATAATAATAATCTTGCCTACCTTCTTATTATGCTGCTTCTAGCAATGCTTTATAGTCCGGAAGCAATAATTCATCTTCTACGATCCTGAGCCTCCACGGGCTTCACCAGCGCCAATATTTAGTTCGTTCGAGTGAAAACAACTTCGGTTACAATATTTCATTGTTCAATTCTCCCATCATCAAATAATCTTTCCGTCACATGTAGCATAGTTTAATGATGAACCAAGATATTGCAAACCTATATGAATGTTAAGAGATACTGTTGAAACATTCTTAGAGAAATCTAGGTTTTTGTACGCGAAGTCATATTTTAGATAATCAAATGGAGGTTGGAGGTAGGAAGTCGGAGGAAAAATACCCCATATTGATAATCACTTTAGGTTATCATTGCCTCCTGAAATTATTTTGCCTATGTTCAGTTAATAAGTTTACTTAATCCATATCTGAAAAATAAATGTCACACATTGATGTGGGTTTACGTATGACATTAACAGTACCTCACTTTGAACAAATACACATGAATTTGTGTACTTACGCAATTGGTGGAATCTTATTTTCGTGCTCCTAATAGCCGTAAAAAATTGACTTGAAATTATTGCGTTTTTAGTTGGAGACCTAAATAGAATTCAATGGTAATGTTAAAGAATAATAAAATCATGTTTGGTACATTACCAATTCTTCACGGCGCGGCGTCTAGAAGATGCCTAGAAGTGTAAGTGTGGTATGTAGATGTACCCATAAGCAACAATTGGCGAATTTTAATAACAATGATCGTTATAACATCTTCCTCGTGTATTCATTCTACTGAATTAAATGACAGCTTTCGAAACATCATTGTTTCATCTCTTTGAATACTTAAAAAACGTTGGATATAATTCAATATAGCTAGTAAAATTTACCCTGCATTTAACTAAGTTTTGTAACTCCCATTTGTCGCTTGTGGATTTACATGTGCATTGTTCCAATGGCGGTTTGACGGATTTGGTTATTACCATCCTGCAACTTAATTTATAATAATTCCGTTACTGTTCTTCTTAAAATTAAACCCCATCAAACACCCCACGTATCCTCATCCTAATATCCCCCCTACACACACACATACACCAGCCCCACCTTAACTTCTTAAGGGACAAGTAGATAAATTTAAGGGAACATTTGTGTCGACATTTTTGGTTCCTGAGTTGCCATACACCGCCATTTGAATGCATGCAACAGTTTTGTCTTGTATTTTTTGTTTGCTGTACTTACATTGACGTGTTGCCTCCACGTAAGGATTAATCTTCTTTAGTGCAGCTGTCTGTGGGTTGTTCTCATATTCAGATGTCCATATTTCACTAGATAACCGTAAATCACAAAATAAAAAACACTATCACTTGTCTGGTAAGCACAAATATTCTACATTTGACAGTTTACACAAGGTGTTGTCGTTCCCATTCTGTTCTCTGTATATAATTTAGTTATATTAACTTATCTGCGCATTGTCACTCCTGTATCGTTCATTTCTTCACAAATCTATGATCGTTTACATATATCTCACTCACTCGGCACTTCTCAAATAAAACTAATTTGTCACTGGTGATGCAATTTCAACAATTTCCTTGCTGTCGCTAAACGATTCAGTTAAATTACACTTGATTTAAAATGGAGTCTTATTCAAATATAGTTCGTCTCTGCGTCAACTAGAATACTCTGTAATAATTATCGCTGTTGGAAAGCTGCAGACTATAGTCACTGTAGTTTTACAACTAACACAGTCGGACGAAAGAAAGAGTTGCATAAGCAAAACTATATATATGTGGGGAGATATCTAATTAATGTGGATTCCACCATTTTCCTTCTGAACCCAGAGCCTGATTTATAACTGAGGTCAGATTTCTCCCAGTCCAACCGGTGATTAAATTTACTTACGTGTAGTGGTGGGCAGCTACCGGCAGAGTTACCGGTTTATCGGTAACAACCTTAACCGTTAAGGCTCCGTTAACCGATAAACTATACCATAATACTCGGAGAGCGGTAAGCACGTCTCGGCTTGGTGGTAGTGAGTGACGGTACTGACGGTAGTGGTGGGCAGCTACCGGTAGTTACGGGTTTTATCGGTAATAACCTTGACGGTAGCTTACCGGCAAAAATTCTACTACCGTTAAGGCTCCATTAACCGATAAGCTATACCATAACACTCGGAGAGCGGTAAGCACGTCTCGGCTTGGTGGTACTGAGTGACGGTACTGACGGGCCCAGTGTCCCGCTAATTTTACCGGTTAAACTTTTACCATTAAGCAAGTATGTACTGCTAAGGTCTCAGTAATTGTTTACCATTAAAACTTTTTTTTTTTTTTTTTGGCACTATTGTTAATTTCTCAATAGAATTACTGTTATTTCTGTGATCAGCATACGAAACTATATTAATTGTGAAAGTTTCATCGAAAAATTCCGCGTGTCGCCAAAGACCCGTATATATATATATATATATATATATATATGCTTAAGTGATGAAAATGCCAATATTTTCTGTTTCTAAATAAGAATATGAACTAATTTGTATGAAAAAATAACTGAAAAAAAAAACATGCTGACAATGAAATCTAATATATCCTTGAGTATTCACCTTGGTCTTTGGATCACGTGCTAGGCTCGTGATCGACATCTATTTCCCTCTCGGAAGAGAGCTCAGAGCTCATATGACTGATCTATGGGTAATGCTGTGACCTTACACGCACCCCCTCCCAACTCCCCGCCCACGAGAGTTGGAGTAACGACTCGGAGCGCAGCGATACTGAAATTATTTCAACCCTGGACAGATGTGTGTGTGTGTGATTCACCTTGGTCACCTTGGCCTTTGGATCTAAGGTCTCGGTAATTTTTAACCATTAAAACAGTTTTTCGACACTTTCTTTGATTTCTAAAAAATTATGTTATTTCTGTGATCAGCATACGAAACTATATTAATTGTGAAAGCCTCCTCGAAAAATTCCGCGTGGCCAAACGGAAAAGACCCATATATATATATATATATGTATATATGTACATATATATATATATATATATATATATATATATATATATATATATATGTGTGTGTGTGTGTGTGTGTGTGTGTGTTTGTGTGTGTGTGTGTGTATACATATATGTATACACGCACACACACACACACACACACACACACCCACCCACACACATATATATATATATATATATACATATATATAAATATATTTCTCTTTACATTTTGCCTATAGCACCGGTAGGCATGTAGGGTAGGTTAGTGCTTCCTTCGTTCGTGATGCAGGCAGGATTTTTACAGTGACAACGTTACAAAACTTGAGTTGTGACTATACACCATAGTAGGATGAAATTTATTTAAAGATTTAAGTCAAAGGCGATTCGAACTTGGGACGTCACTACTACCTCACGAGTCTTTTACCGGTAAAATACTGGTAATTCCGGTAACGGCTTTGTTGTTTACCGGTAATTCCGGTTCTGAAATTAGCGGTATTTGCCCAGCACTACTTACGTGTTGAAACACGGCTGAATTTTCTTGGCCATACTTAATCGTCCTCTTGTGTTCATTCAGTCTTGTCCCTAAGTCTCTACCCGTCTGG
>NC_134798.1:5565287-5570287 GCF_046742065.1 Oratosquilla oratoria
CGGAAAATATAGTACAGATAAGACCAGACCAATTAAGATTAAATTCAGGTCACAAACAACGGCAGAGAAAATTCTATCCAAGACAGGGAAACTAGCAACAAATGATCAATATAAAAAGGTATGGATAAAAAGAGAAATGAATAAGGAGGAAAGAGAGGCAGAAAAGCAGAAAAGAATTGAAGCTAAGACAAAAAACGAGGAAAGAACGGAGTCAGAGAAAGAGAGATTCTATTGGAGAGTAGTGATCATGAAAATATAGAATTTCGACATACTAAAGAAAATCATAAGTGAAACAGAGAACACAATGGTAGTGGCAGAAAACTAAGAGTGTCTTACACAAATATAGATGGATTGATAACAGGATTGCATGAACTGAATGATTATTTGAAAGAAAAAGAACCGGACATAATGGGAATTGTAGAAACAAAATTAAAAGGCCCACTACCACCCAACAGTGTAGGACATGATACATACAATTATTGGATTAGAAACAGAGAGAAAAAACAAGGGGGTGGAGTTATGTTCCTGACTAAGAAGGATATAAACGTGAAAGGTGTCATATATGGAAAGAATACAGTAGAGATGATTATGATAGAAGTGGAAGACCGAGATAAGAAGAGCAGAAAATTTGTGATCAATTATGTGCCTCCGAAAACAGCCTCATGGGAGGAGAGTGAACATAAAAGTATGTTAGAGGACACAAAGAGAGCATTAACTAAAATAATGGAAGACGGAGGAAGAATAGTTATGATGGGCGACTTTAATTGCAAAGAAATCTGCTGGGAAGAAATGACAGTAAAGAGTGGTGATGACTCATGGGGAAATGCTCTACTTGAGATGATTACTGACCATTCAATGACACAATGGATACAAGAGAACACTAGGTATAGAAATGAAGAAGAACCATCGAGGCTAGACTTAATAATTACATCTGAACCTAGAATAGTGGACAAGATTGAATATAAAACACCAATAGGTAAAAGTGACCACATATTGATTGAACTGGAACTTAATGAAGAAAAATATATGAAAAGAAATGAACAATATAGAAAAGGAAGAATGATGTATGAAAAAACAAACTTTGATAAAATAAGAGAATTCTTCCAACAAGAAAACTGGGAAGAAATATACAAAGAAGAAACATCAGTGGAAGAGAAATGGAATATTTTGACAAAAATTTACAAAAAAGGAGTGGAAAAGTATGTCCCAAGACAAAAACAAGAAAAAGAATATGTAAAATGCTGGTACAACAAAAGTTGTAGGGAGTTAAAAGACAAAAGAGACAACGCCTGGACCAGATGGAAAAAAGACAGAAGACCTGAAAAATGGAAAATATATACTGGTTATAGAAATGAATATGTACAAAAGTGCAGAGAGGAAAAAAGAAAATATGAAAAAGATGTTATAGAAAAGTGTAAAGATCAACCAAAACTATTCTACAGATTTGTAAACAATAAACTGAAAAACAAACAAGACTTGGAGAAATTAAGACAAGGAGGAGTTGAATACACTGAGGAAATGGAAATGGCAGAAATTATGAACAAACATTTTAAATCAGTGTTTACAAGGGAAAATATACAACCTGAAGAGATTGAGTGGAAGGAAAAAGTCCCCCCTATGGAAGAAATAGAAGTAACAAAGAATGAAATATTGACACACTTGGGTAATTTTGATGTCAGAAAATCGCATGGGCCAGATGAAATAGCAAACTGGATTCTGAAAGAATGCAGGAATGAACTGGCAGACAAAATACATACCATAATAAGCAGTTCCTTAAAAGAAGGAAAAGTTCCAGAAGATTGGAAAAAAGCAAATATAGTACCTATATATAAAGGAGGAAATAAAGAAGAACCTACCAACTATAGACCAGTCTCTCTAACAAGTACAATAGCAAAAATATGTGAAAGAATTATCAAAAGTAGATGGGTAAAATACTTGGAAAAAAAACAACGTACTAAATCCAAGGCAATTTGGATTCAGACAAGGACGATCATGCGTCACCAATTTAATATGTTTCTATTCAAGGCTAATAGATATAATACAAGAAAGAGATGGATGGGCTGATTGTGCATTTCTAGACCTAAAAAAAGCTTTTGACAAAGTACCACATAAGAAGTTGCTTAAGAAATTAGAATATGAAGGAGGAATACAAGGTAAATTGCTAAATTGGATGGAAGACTTTTTGCAAGAAAGAAAAATGAGAGTAGTGATAAGAGATCAGCACTCAAAATGGAATGATGTAATAAGCGGTGTCCCGCAGGGAACAGTTCTGGCCCCAATAATGTTTGCTATATATATTAATGATATGGATGAAGGAATTGAAAGCTATATGAGCTTCTTTGCAGATGATGCAAAACTACTGAAAAGAGTGAAAACTGAAGAAGATTGTGAATCACTACAGAGAGATCTAAATAAAGTACAAGAATGGAGTAGGAAGTGGGAGATGGAGTTCAATACAAAAAAGTGTAGTATAATGGAATTTGGAAAAAGCAAAAACAGAATAACAGGATCATATAATTTGGGAGAAGAAGGAATAAAAAGAGTAGAAAATGAGAAGGACCTGGGAGTCATTGTTATGAATAATATGTCACCTGAGAAACATATAAATAAGATTTTTGGAGAAACTTATAATTTAATAAGAACAATCAAAGTGGCATTTACATACCTGGATGAAGAAATGGTGAGGAAAATCCTAATCACCCTGATAAGACCAAGATTGGAATATGCAGCAACGATATGGTCACCAAGTACAAAAAAATGTATAAAAAAACTTGAAAGAATACAAAGAGCAATTACAAAACTGGCACCAACACTCTCAAAACTATCATATGAAGAGAGACTACAAAAACTTAAACTACAGACACTAGAGCAAAGAAGAGAGAGAGGAGATTTGATAGCTATTTACAGAATCATGAAAGGCATAGAAATTACTGATAGAGAGAATCTGATAAAATAGGATGACAGAAATACAAGAGGACACGGAAAGAAAATAAAAAAAGACAACTATAGAAGAGATTTGAAAAAGAACAGCTTTCCTCACAGAGCAATAGACAGTTGGAACAAGTTAGATGAGAAAGTGGTGTGTGCAAAAACAATACATGAATTTAAAAATAGTTTAGATAAAATGAGATATGAAGACGGGACCCCACGAGCATAGCTCCCCTTCCCGTAAAATACAACTAGGTAAATACAACTAGGTAAATACACACACACACGTATATTTATTGATATGCTCCTTATATTGATATGCTAAAATTGTCCTTTAGCAATCAGATAGCATAGCAGATAGTAATTCCACAATATTTAAAATCTATAAAAAAAATCTATTTATATCAAATAAATCTGATTTAGATAAAAAAAAAATAGATTTTCTTATATCTCATAAAAAGAAAAAGAAAGAAAAAAAGAATCGCCAACCCTGGCGTCCACTAACCTCATACAATAATACCTGTTAAATCCGGCTAAAATTGGCATTTCAAAGCATAACAGTGCCTTAAAGATAGTTTCTTATTTCACTATAAAAGTTTATATTAACTTATACTGCATTGAATAAGTCAATAGTTGATATATTTGTCCTATATACAATGTTAGGTTTCTAGTTTTGATATATTTGTCCAATATAAAATGTTAGGTTACAAAGAAAGCAATGGCCTCCGCTAGCGGACCCAGGGATCTGGGTGCGCACGTCCTGT
Source organism: Oratosquilla oratoria (assembly GCF_046742065.1). NCBI lineage: Eukaryota > Metazoa > Arthropoda > Malacostraca > Stomatopoda > Squillidae > Oratosquilla > Oratosquilla oratoria. The sequence goes on from NC_134798.1 coordinate 5,568,980, forward strand.
GTAATAGTAGTCCTTGATATATACATACATATATATATATATATATATATATATATATATATATATATTAGTAAAGGGGGGGAGCAGGTTTTCAGTAATACACGTGGAGTTAAAAACGACAGCATTGTTGTAGTTGTTCAGTTTTTTCTTCGTATTCTCAATTTTCCTGATAAGAAATTTTCCATTGACTGGGTGAATTGAAACTAGGTCTCTATATTCTTCCATTTGTTCTTATTTGACATCGACGTTTCGTCTTAAACAAGACATTATCAAGATATAACTGAAATAACAAAAATTACATGGTAACAGTAAAGGTACTAGACAATATCAAGATATAACTGAAATAACAACAATTACATGGTGACAATAAAGGCACTAGACAAACAATTACATGGTAACAGTAATGATAAAGGTGACAAATTTGTAAAAATGAATACGGAGGCTTACATATTTAAAGAGAGGAAGAAGGGTGTGACAAACCTGGGGATGACAGAAGTATATATACCTAAGATCAGGTCAGACAAGGGGGGGAACAGACAATAAGGACCTCAGAGGTCAAGGGTAAGGGGGTTGGGGTTGGGGGGGTTAGGCGGGTGCGGTCACCGAGGGTGGGGGAGGAGGTGGAGGTGAAGGGAGAGAGAAGGGGTAGAGGGAGAGGGGGGATTTTTATTTCTAAAGGAATAGAAGAGATTACATTGCATTGAATGTTAATGACCGGAGTTTTGTCCTTAATGTGAAAGGCTTCGAGTAGTTGTAGTCTCCTAGGGTCGTTGCTTGATCCAATAATTTTGGTGTTGTTGATCAAATCATCTCTCCTGAGTGCAGCGTTATGGGAACTCCTATGATGTTCTTTGATTGCCCCCTCTTGTAGGTGGAAAGTTAGGCGACGGCTGACTTTACATCTAGTAAAACCAATGTAAGAATGGGAGAGGAAATTACAATTTCCTGTAGAACATTGATATTCATATACTACATTAGTTTTGGATGTGAAGTCCGATCGCTTAGACAAATTGTTTGTCATGATCAGGGAGGAAGTTTTTGGGTTTTTATAATATATGAGAACTCTGATTTTGTTGTTCTCATTTGTAGGAAGGCAACTTTTATGAATGATGTCCCTGATGGCTTTTTCATCTTTCTTATAATTACTAGTGAAGGTGTTTCTGTAGTAAATGTTAATGAAGTTATGATTTTGTGGTTCTTTGATTGTGAAATGGGATTCTAGCATTTTGCTAGAATCCCATTTCACAATCAAAGAACCACAAAATCATAACTTCATTAACATTTACTCTCTTCTATTCCTTTATTTAG
>NC_134798.1:5575287-5580287 GCF_046742065.1 Oratosquilla oratoria
TTATTTATTTTTCCTCCTGCATCTGACTTAGTTATGGACCAAACGGCCTCCTGTCAACATACTCTTCCTTTGTAATCTTTTGTAATTCTTTAAAGAGGAAGAAGAGGAAGAAAGGAACCCCTGAACTCGGTCAGGAAAATATGTTTCTCTACCCCATTTTCGACAATATGCTTTGGCTCGATCAAAATTTTGCACAGGAAAACCTCGTTTGAACCCGTAAGGGTCCAATTGGCTTTACGTGTGGCACCATCATCCTGACATCGATTAGAAAACTTATTGCGTGTGGAAGAGGGATCATAATGTCAACGTATCCGATATCATAGCGTTTACAATGTTAGTATTAGAAAAAATATAAAACGCTTTATAAATAGCATCGATACTTGTAATAACGTCATTACATAGTAAAGTAACGACCAGAAACGTTGACATATGTCATGAAATATTTTAATTTTTCTTATTCCGATTGAATAGCTTTAGTGAATTTATTGTCCCAATCCAAATGATTTTATTTAGTTGAGAAGAACCTTGCAATCACAAAAAAAAAAAAAAAAAAAAAAATTGTCAACTGCCTTCAATGACGTTGTCAAAATGGTGCTGGGAGGCTTTGTACTCAAGGGTCTTTGCCCTTCTCTTGCTGAATGTGCAGCGGACTTCATTTCAGAGTACTGCAAAGAGTAACCTCTTGCCAGGTATGGGGATGAAAGTGTTCACCATAAATAGGATACCATCCACCCCAGAGGGACAAGATGGACCTGCGTGTTTGTGTTACTTCACTGTGGGTTTAATACACCCACATGGATGGATTAATCAGTCTCGTGTGAACTGTAATCGGTGTTTTGCTAGTTACGATTATCGCTCAACGATGATTGTTCATGGCTCAATGATGATCTTCAAACGATTGCTTAGAGCCCTATCTCTGTGTTTCTGAATTGGTCTGTTTTGCTTCGAGCTGCAAAGTACGAGGCTGATAATTTCAACCCAACCTACCAACGCGTTTAACCAAATATGATGCATGTCACCCGCCATTGGTGACGGTGCCCAGCACCGCACCGAACAAAACGTTCCTTTAATCGCGCGGTGGTCGTGAGGAGTTCGAGTCCCGGGACCCTCTGCGGGCTTGCTGCGTTGGTTCCTGGTAGACAAGGTCCATGTCTACATGGACCTTGCTGGTAGACCTGGCCAGAGGGTGAGGCGACCCTATGTCAGACTTAAAAAAAAAAAAAAAAAAAAAAAAAAAAAAAAAAACAAAAACAACACACGCAGCTGACCTGGCTTTGTCTTAGCAGGGGTTTCTCACTTACCACTTCGTTGAAGTGGGATGGTGAAAGAGAAAAAAAAGAGGCTAATTTCACAGCGGATCCAAAACATGTTAAATATGCCACTGGGTCAGTATCAGAAACATTATAATATTAGTCCGAAGGGTACTTCCCCCGCTGAATAAAACTGCTTGTCATGAGTTGAATTATTTTTTCCTAGTGTTCGACGGGCTTTGAATAATTTTCTCTGTTAGAAATCACTACAAAACAAACCACAACAAATGTTTAGCCCCCAATCCCCAAAAATAGAATAAAATAATGATAATAATGATAATAATAATAAATAGATAGATAAATAAGTAAACAAGTAAATGAAAACTAAACAATAAATACATGAACAAACGAACAAATAGATAAACATCTAACGTTTCCAGTTTTCTGTCCATAAATGTATCATGTCTGATATTTCATAAAAACAAATAAAAAGAAATTAGTGAATAACGTTTCCAAACAATGATATGGATAATTCCATTAAATGGTTCCAGGTTTCTGGTCATAAATGTAACTTAATTTTATGATAATTCATGAAAAGTAGGAAGCAAGAGACAAAAATTCTGAAAATTAATTTATTAATACACGCGTACAAATCGCAGGAACATAACTCTACATTCAGTTAAGCAAAAAATACAATTACTCTCTTTGATAAAACGGTAACAGGATTTTTTTTTCATCAAATTTTTCCATGCCTATTGTCTCGGCAATTTTGTTTTGAGAGTATTATTCTTTTTTAATTCCTTTTGTCGCGTTTGAAAATTTGAGGTTTTACTCCGCGAATTTTGTTAATGGACTTTGATAAGGAAGACCAATTAAACACAAAGCTGACGCAACGTATATAACAATAACACTGACATTACAAACAACACTGTCACACTAACACGCCACTAACACATCACTAACAATAACACTAACGCTCAAACTAACGCTAACGTTTACACTAACACATCACTAACAATAACACTAACGCTCACACGAACGCATCACTAATGATAACACTAACGCTCACTCTGACATCACTAACAGCAATCCTAACGGTCACACTAACACATCACTGATAATAATACTAATGTTCACACTAACATATAGATAACAATAACACTAACGCTCATCCTAATACATCACTAACACCAACATTAACGCTCACAATAACATCACTAACAATAGCATTAGTGTTCACACTAACACCAAGACTCACACTAACACCAAGACTCACACTAACATATCACTAATAATAACAATAACTTACTAGCATATCACTAACAAAAACAATAATTCACTCTAACAACAACACTCATACCGACACTAACGATCACATCAACACTAACGATCACACCAATACTAACACTCACGCCAACATTAACACTGACACCACCACTAACGCTTACACCAACACTAAACACTCATACTAACACTAACGCTCACATCAATACTAACCCTCACACCAACACTAACCCTCACACCGTTACTAATGCTCACACCAACACTAATGCCACGTCCACACGGTCGAGCACTGTTCGCCGCGCACGAGGGCTTTGCTCGACAACGGGCAATTTCAGCGGGCAAACCATCAAACTGTCCGTTCCCGGCACCATTTGCGGGCAGTGGATGGAGGGCTGATATCGCTGCCAAACGCACGAGGTGAGGTGAGAGCAAAGTTAGCAAACCCGCTCAGTACACTACTATCTTTTCATTTTCGTACAGATATTCTTCCCCTCCCACAAAAACCGATCCCGCGCAAGCGGGTGGTCTTACCTTGCAAGTCGCAAGTACAGACCGAAGTTACCTTACCACCATGTCCGCACCTAGTACTAGTGTATACTGGTCTCGACAAGACACCGTAACATTGATTGATTTATACCGAGTTCAGGAATGTTTATGGAATGTGAAGTGTTTTGATTATAAAAATAGAGACAAACGTGCTGCAGCATTGAAGCACATAGCACAGACAATAAGCAGGAGTGAGAGTCATGTGAAAAAGAAATTGGCTTCCCATTAAATCACGTCTTTGTAACCACTTCCGGCACCAGACATGTCTCCGTGATTACTTGTTTTTCTTTTTAATGCAGGCAGCAATTATAATGCTGTAAAATGCTACCTTCTTTCCAAGTATGGCGGGAACCATGGTTATCGTACCGCACTGAACCACTCACTCCCAACCTCTGCTTGCGGCCAACTAACCTCCAACCACCATCGTCAGCCGTGTGGACGCCTTCGCGGGCAGAACCTGCGGACTTTGCCCGGTAAGGGCAAAGTCTGCCAGGCACAGCTCGAACGCTCACACCAACACTCGAAACATCACAGACGAAAAGCTTTGAACTCTCGAAAGAAAGTTCCACTTCCTACTGCATTTTCCCTTGAGCTTCACTTGAGAAATTTCATTCTGATTAACGGTAAGGGAGTTTGGTCCTTTAAGGAAAAAACCCATTCGTGTTTGGAGGTTTTATTATGGCTGGCGCCAAGCAATTTCATTCATTTTATAAGGGGATCGGGGTCGCCTGGAACAAAGGGATCAATGTCCCGTCTTTCTCCCCCTTTCCTCTCCCCCTCCTTCTCCCCCTCTTTCTCCCCCTCCTTCTCCCCCTCCTTCTTCCCCTCCTTCTCCCTATCCTTCTCCCCCTACTTCTCCCCTTCCTTTCCCCACTTCTTCTCCCGCCACTCCTCCTCCCCTTCTTCCTTACCTTCTTCTCCCCTCCTTTTCCCCTCCTTCTCCCCTTTCTTCTTCCTCTCCTTTCCCCTTGCTTCTCCTCTCCTCATCCTCTCTTTCTCCCCTCCTTGTCCCCCTTCTCTTCTCCTTCCTTCTCCCCCTCCTCTCCTTCCCCTCAGTTTCCCATTCCTTCCCTCCTTCCGTCCTTCGCTCCCTCCTTCCCCCCTTCTCTCCTCTCTTTCTCTCCTTCCCTCCCTCCTTCTCTCCTTCCCTCTATCCTTCCCCCCTTCCCTTTCTCCTTCCCTCTTTCCTCCTTCCTTCCCTCCTTCCCTCCTTCCCTCCTTTCCTCCTTTCCTCCTTTTCTCCTTTTCTCCTTTTCTCCTTCCCTCCTTCCCTCCTTCCTCCTTCCTCCTTCCTCCTTCCTTCCCTCTTTCCTTCCTCTCTTCGCCTCACAATAATTCATCCGTCTGTTCGGCCGAGCGGCGACGGGAAGCGGCGGCGGAGGCGAGAAAGAGGCCCAACAATTCGCTCATTGTGCTCGCGTACCATTCAACGCGGCGACACGGTCCCCATTCTTAGACTTTGGCGCCAGACGAGTTTATTCAGCCAAGGGGCTGACTGGGGACATAACAAACAGGGCCTCGACCCTCCGAGACCTTGTTCAAATCCACAGGTAACCCTTTCAGATGAATTTAGTTAGCTGGTATTGGTTAGAACGGAAACCTAGGAATGGCGTTCATGTATTGATGCGGTCAACATGTTACTAGTCTGTAGGCTTGCCAGCGCGTCTACACACCGGTAATGTAATTTGCCTTCAAGCGGTTACAACATTTCTCTTGGATTGTCTTTACATTTATTAACACGTGTATTCTGGGCTGTGGCAGGTGCGACAGAAGACGTATATCATTACACGTACACACGCATACGCACATTTCTTGTTGAAGAGTTCCGTCGTCGAATTTAGCTTTATTTTGATTTTTGTTCATGTGAGAGAAGCTTCAACCTTTCGTATAGTTGGTTTTTATTTTTGTTTTTCTTCAGGT
>NC_134798.1:5590287-5595287 GCF_046742065.1 Oratosquilla oratoria
GTTATTTCAGTTTATTCTTGAAAATGACTTCATTAAGATGAAACGTTGAGCTCAATTAATGAAAAGAAATGGAAGAATACAGTGATTTAGTTTCAATTCACCCGGTTAATGGCAAATCTCTAATCAGGAAAATCGAGAATATGAAGAAAAAACTGAATAATTACAACAATGCTGTCGTTTTTAACTCCACGTGTATTACTGAGAACCTGCTCCCCTCTTTTACAAATATATATGTATATATATATATATATATATATATATAATGTATACATATATATACATACATATATATACATATATGTTTGATTGAATACGACAGCATTCTGGAAGTTGTTGAATTTCTTTCTTGTATTTTCTATAAAATGGAGAAGTATAATGAATTGGTCTATGCCCATATCCAAGGAAAGAATATAATTAGAAAAATAGAAAATACAAGAAAGAAATTCAACAACTTCCAGAATGCTGTCGTATTCAATCAAACATGTTTAAAAGAGAACCTGCTCCCAAAATACACAAATATACATATATATACATACATATATATATACATATACATAAATATACATATACATATATATACATATATCTATGCATATATGTATATATATATACATATGTATATATATATAAAATATTGATACATGTATACATATATGTATATATATAATATATATACATATACATACATATATATATATATACATGTATATATATATATATATATATACATGTATATATATATATATACATATATATACATATACATACATATATATATATATATATATATATATATATATATATATATATATGCAAAATAACCACAGGAGAAAGGAAACTTGTAGACAGTAAGTACTTTCATATATTACATCTTCAGACTAAAAATTCTGAAGATGTAACATACGAAAGTACTTACTGTCTACAAGTTTTCCTTCTCTTGTGATAATTTTGCATTTTTGTATCACGGTGATGTGACTGCTTGAAGAGAAAATCATCGGGCAAATCATCAAACGTTATGTCAAATCTGAAAAATACATTGTACTGTCGACCGGGTGGATTTCGTCATCTACTTCAAAAACAAGAAAACTTCGAATCCCCTACTAAAGAATAATCCTTCCACCGCTCCTTCTGAGCTACAACGCAGTCATCTAGTGTATCGATTCTCTTGTAAACAAGTGAACCGTGAGTCCCTTTATTCTCCATACATGAGATACTGCACTACTAAACTCTCAAGAAGAATTAGCTTATACTTACAAAATGGCACACCACAGAATCTCACAACAACAATATTCTTACCAGACAGACCATTGCTGAAAACACTAAAATCATAGGAGGCCCAAGATACAAGACGGCTACAGATTCTTGAGGACCTCCTCATTCGAGACAAGATGCCCACCATGAATCTTCAGTCACAGGAATTCATGGTCATATCGTCCGCTAGGAGAGATGTGTTCCGCCCGAAGCCTAGTGCGCGACTGATGACCACATACGGGGTTCTGCCCTCCCATAGGTTCCCTCACACCACAATTCCCTATTGGCTCTCTTTATGCTTACTAAGCTCCTCTCTTTTAGTATATAAGTCTATGTATTCTGACCACTAAAACGCTATTCTTCTTCCTTCCGATTTTGAATCATGTTCTTTGGACCAGCAATACCAAACTTACCTCCTGAAGCCAAGTCTATAGTTAGACGTCTTGAAACTCTACACAAGAAGATCATCAATCAATGCATCAATTGCTATTTTCTTTAATGAAATCTGTCTACAGGAAAACCAGCTGCCGAAATATACAATATATATATATATATATATATATATATATATATATATATATATATATATATATATATATATATACATACAAGTATTTTCTTATATATGTATAATATATACATATACATATATGTATATATATACATATACATATATACATATTTATACATATATATATATATATACATATATATATATATATATATATATATATATATATATATATATATATACAGACATGACCAAATTGAATAGACACCAAGAAAAATGTATTTCTGCTCTTATTTAATTTTTAATGTTATTCAAATTTACTCGCACATGCTATCCAATGCTCTATCATGGCGGAGATGGGTTGAACGCGATATTTCGTGTAGGTGTATGTAATTCGAGCATACAAATATAAGAAAGTCGTACTCAACTTATATCTCTCTTGATAGCGTATTGATTTACGTCACTGTAACTTTGTTACGTGTTAGCTGGGTTCGAATCCTCGGCTCGTCCACGTTTCAATTTCCAACGGATGCCTCCTTCGAGCGACTTTCAGTCTCGATTGCGATGGCATGGAATTAAAAGTGATTTGTGGTTGAAAAAGATATTAATTGATCACTGGGAACCATTTAGTGTGCATGTATGATACTTTTCCACGCGCACATACTATCCAGTACTCTATCATGGCGGAGATGTGTTGAACGCATATTTCGTGTAGGTGTATGTAATTCGAGCATACAAATATAATAAAGTCGTACTCAACTTATATCTCTCTTGATAGCGTATTGGTTTACTTCACTGTAACTTTGTTACGGGTTAGCTGGGTTCGAATCCTCGGCTCGTCCACTTTTCAATTTCCAACGGATGCCTCCTTCGAGCGACTTTCAGTCTCGATTGCGATGGCATGGAATTAAAAGTATATACATATATATATATATATATATATATATATATATATATATATATATGTATATATATACATATATATACATATACACATAAATATATACATATATATATATACATATACATATATATATATATATATATATATATATATATATATATAAACAACCACAATGCATTTTAATTCTAAGCCATCAACATCGGGAGACCCAATGGTACTGCCGAGGACTCGAACTCTCGATAGCGTAGTTGGTAAGTCACTGCGTCACTTTTCATGTGCTAGCTGAGTTCGAGTCCTCGGCAGTACCACATTTCAATTTCTGCTTGTGGCCTCCATTGGGTCTCCCGATGTTGGTGGCTTAGAATTAAAGTGCATTGTGGTTGTTAAAATGTATCTCTAATCACTGGGACCCATTCAGTGTTGTACAAATACATACATACAAATATATATATTATACACACACACACACACACACACACACACACACACACACACACACACACACACACACACACACACACACACACACACACACACACACACACACATGCCAACACACAAACACACACACAAACATACACACACATACGCACACACACACGCAGACACGCTCACACACACACACATACACAGACACACACAGACACAGACGCACACACACAGACGCACGCACACACACACACACACACACACACACACACACACACACACACACACACACACACACACACACACACACACACACACACACACACACACACACACACACACACACATACACACACACATGCACACACGCACACATACACACAGACATGGACACACAGGCACAAAACGTGCGCGCGCAAAAAGCTTTTTTATAGACCTGCTTCCTGGTATCGGCCTTCCCCACTCCCACGTGCGTCAGACAAGTTTACCGCCTCCTCCCGTTGTCCCAAGGCATCCTCCTCCTCCTCCTCTTCTTCCTCCTCTTCCTCCTCTTTCTCCTCTTCGTTCCACTGTCTCTAGCCAGACTTCTGTGCATATGCTATCCATTTAAGAGATATTTTGGGGTTGTCCCTCAAACTTCTTTAAACGCATCATAGCTTTACTCCTCAGTTGATTGGAACCATTTTTAAACACAAAGATGATGAAGAATAGTTTACCATGAGGTCTATTGGAAGGTTACACATGCATGTGTGCGTGCATGCACGCACGCAAACGCACACACACACACACACACACACACACACACACACACACACACACACACACACACACACACACACACACACACACACACACACACACACACACACACTCGCACACACTCATGCACATACGCACACAAACACACACACACTTGCACACATATGCACACACACACACACAAACACTGAAACACACACACACACACACACACACACACACACACACACACACACACACACACACACACACACACACACACGCACACACACACACACACACACACACACACACACACACACACACACACACACACACACACACACACATACACACGCACACGCACACGCACACGCACGCACACACACACACACACGCACACACACACACACGCACACATACACACACGCACACATACACACGCACACGCACGCACACACACACACACACACACACACACACACACACACACGCACACACACACACACGCACACACACACACACACGCACACACACATAGATTAACTCGATGGCGCGGTTGGTAGTTCCTGGCTGCCACTACGGAGGTCCGGGTTCGAATCCCGCCCAGGGCTGAAATAATTTAAGTATCGCTGTGCTGCGAGTCGTTACTCCAACTGTCGTGGGCGGGGAGTTGTGTGTGTGTGTGTTTGTGTGTGTGTGTGTGTGTGTGTGTGTGTGTGTGTGTGTGTGTGTGTGTGTGTGTGTGTGTGTGTGTGTGTGTGTGTGTGTGTGTGTGTGTGTGTGTGTGCGTGTGTGTTTGTGTGTTTGTGTGTGTGTGTGTGTGTGTGTGTGTGTGTGTGTGTGTGTGTGTGTGTGTGTGTGTGTGTGTGTGTGTGTATGTGTGAGTACAAGGTCACAGCATTACCCATAGATCAGTCATATATGAGCTCTGAGCTCTCTTTTGGGAGGGAAGTAGCTGTCGATCACGAGTCCAACACGTGATCCAAGACCATTGTGAATCACACACACACACACACACACACACACACACACACACACACACACACACACACACACACACACACACACACACACACACACACACACACACACACACACGGGGACGGCGATCTATATCCCTCCCCATTATTTCTTATAAAAAAAATTTACTCGGGACAAAAATAT
>NC_134798.1:5600287-5627787 GCF_046742065.1 Oratosquilla oratoria
AAGTCCCTTCCCAAGTCTCTCCCTAAGACTTCCAGTCTTTTCCAGTGTTTTCCTAATTCTCTCCTGAAGTCTCTCCCCAAGTCTCTCCCTAAGTCTTTCCCCTAGCCTCTGCCCATTTCCCTCCTCTAGCATCTCCTTCAGCTTCTCTTCAAGTCTCTCCCCAAGTCTCTCTTCCAGCCTCTAAACCAGTCTTTCCCCAAGTCTCTCGCCAAGTCTCTTCCTATGTATCCCTATATCTTTCTTCCAGCCTTTCCTTCTAGCCTCTCCCCCCGAGTCTCTCTCCCAGTCCCTCCCTCTATTCTCTTCCCCCAGCCTCTACCCCTGTCTCTCCAGTCTCTCACCAGTCTCTCCCCATTCTCTTCCCCAGTCTCTCCCGCAGTCTCTCCCCCTATGTCTCTCCTTCCAAGTCTCGCCCTAAATCTTTCCTCTAGTCTCTCCTCCAGTCTCTCCCCCAATTTCTTACAATATCTTCCCAAGTCTCTCCTTAAATCTCTCCACAAGTCTCCCCTAGTCTCTCCAACAATCTTTCCACTAGTCTCTCCCATTTTCCCCAGTCTATCCTCTGTCTATCCCTCCAAGTCTCCCACTCCAAGTTTCTCCCAAGCCTCTCTCCAAGTCTCTCCCTATGTCCCTCTCCAAGTATTTCCCCAGTCTCTTCCCAAGTCTCAACCCCAAGTCTCACCCCAGTCTCTCTTCAAGTCTCTCCCCAAACCTCCTACCAATTCTCTCCCTAAGTCTCCCCCAAGTCTCTCCACAAGTCTCTTCCCAAGCCTCTCCTCCAGTGTCTCCTTAAGTCTCTCCAGTCTCTCGTCAAGTCTCTCCCAAAGTCTCTCTCAAAGTCTCTCTCCAAGTCTCGCCCCAAGTCTCTCCTCCAGTGTCTTTCCAGTCTCTCCTTCAGTCTCTCCTCTAGTCTCTCGTCAAATCTCTCCCAAAGTCTCTCTCCAAGTTTCTCCACAAGCCTTCCCTCCAATCTCTTACAGTATCTTCCCAAGTCTTTTCTTAAGCCTTTCCATAAGTCTCTCTCCAATTCTCTCCCCAAGTTTCTCTCAAAGTCCCTTTCTAAGTCTCTCCCCAAGTTTCTCCCCAAGCCTTCCCTCCAGTCTCTCACAGTATCTTCCCAAGTCTCTCCTTAAGTCTTTCCCCAAGTTACTCTCCCAGTCTCTCCTCCATCCATTCCAGTTTTTCTTCCAGTCTTTCCTCAAGTATCTCTTCTAGCCTCTCCTCTAGTCTCTTCCCAAGTCTCTCGCCAAGTCTCTTCCGGCCTTTTTTTCCAGTCTCTCTTTCCCTTCTCTCCCTCAATCTCTCCCCAAGTCTTTCCTTCAGCCTCTCCCCAAGTTTCTCATCCAGTCTCTCCACCAGTGTCTCCCTACGTCTCTCCCCAAGTCTCTCCCTAAGTCTCTCCCCGAATCTCTCCTCGAGTCTCTCCCCGAGTCTCTCCCCAAGTCTCTCCCTGAGTCTCTTCTCAAGTCTCTCCCTAGATCTCTCCTAGAGTCTCTCCCCAAGTCTCACTTTTCCCTCCCCTATGACTCCACCTCTTTGGCGCGATGTTGTCCTCAAGGATAGAAGTGCTGATTATGGTCAATAAAATACATACTAAGATTCCTGGTACACCAGGCAAAGCCTCAACACAATAATTATTTTGAAAACAATAGCTTGGAATCTTCCTTTTATTTATTCTTCTACTCTACGAGATCTACAATGCCATAAATACAAAGACCCCTTGGCGAAGGTGGAGCAGAATGTCCTATTCAAGAAAATATTCAAAATTTATGACCACGGCGTTGCCAAATCTTTGAAAATATTCGGAACAGGATCGAGCACAATTTTCTGGTTTTCCAGTCACGATCTTCTTTTCGAAATCCGCGCTGTCTTCACCTCCCTTCCTTCCTCCCTTCCTCCTTTCCTCTTTTCTTCCTTTCCCCTCTCCTCATTCCATCTTCCCTTCCTCTCTTCCTCCTTTCCTCCCCTTCTCCCTTCCTCCTTTCCTCTTGTCTTCCCTCCCATCCTCCTACCTTCTCTCCTTTCCTCCCTTCTACCCTACCTCCCCTCCTCTCTCCCTTCCTCCCTTTCTCCCACCTTATCTTCCTTCCTACTTTCCTATCTTCCTCCTTTCCTCCCTCGCCCTTCCTCCCATTCTTTCACTTCCTACCTCCTTCCCTCTCCCCTAACCCCCTCCCTCTCTCCCCTCCCTTCCCCCTCTATCCCTCCCTCTATCCCTTCCTCCCTACCTTCCTTCCTCCCATCTTTTGTTGACGCGACCTCAACCCCTTCTGAACCGGGTGACACTTGTTTCTTCCTCTTGGCTGTCGTCAGACAGTCCTAATCATCTCCGTGTTACCTCCCTTCGGTACTGAAGGGTTTATACCCGACCTCTATTAACCCGTTCCTTGCAGGGTGGCACTTTTCCTTTTGTTCGTGTTGCCGGCAAGCAATTCTATTCATTTCCGTGGCAGCACCCCATCGGATGAGCAAGGTCTTTGCACGGATTTTCCGTCCTTGAAGATTTTAATTGTTCTTGGCAAATTTACAATCTTTTCTGAAATTTGTACTTTTTTCAGAAATCCTGTAAGTGACTTTTTTATTTTCTTCTGTCACCAGCGACATCTTCTTGCTCTGGAAATCAGAGCACATACGGCAAAGGTGACAAATTTGGTCGTAAATATCTCCTCACAATATTTGCACAACAAAATAAATGGCCATAAGATTACTTTTCATAATTCAAAGAACGGTAAAGGCGAAAATTAATAGAAAATTGAAAGATAGATGAATTGATAGATACATAAATATGCAAATGAATACATAAACAAATTTATATAAACAAATAAGTAGATAGATAAAAATCAAAGAAATAATGAATAGATAAAAAACAAATAAATGAATAAAGATATATATATATATATATATATATATATATATATGAATCAATAAATAAATTACTAAATAAACAAATAGATAAATAAACATAATGAATAAACAAATAAATAAATAGATAGGAAACTATATGAACATTCAAATGTACAAATAATCATAAACACAAACTAATACACAAACATAAAACACACAAACAAAAAACAAAGCAGAATAATAAAATAGAATAGGTAGATTAAAGTCCAAATCAAGACCGGTCTATCCTCTAGGGTGGGAGAGACAACCTTTGTGACAATCCCGACTCCCCGACCCAAAAACATTCTTATCCCTAACCCCAACCTCCAACCACAAACCTCTAAACCCTAACCTACGACCTCCAGCCTCCAACCCTTAACCCCCAAAACCCAACCCTCACCCTCAACCCCAACCCTCAGCCTCTAATCCCCGACTTCCAACCTCCAACCCCTAACTTCCAACCTCTAACCCCCAACCACTAACTTCCAACCTCAAACCCCCAAACCCTCAACCTCCATCCTTTTTTAACCCCCAACCCCCAAGTCTGAATCATCAATCCCCAACCCCCAACCCTCAACCCTCACTACAACCTTCAACCCTCAACCCTGAATTCCTAACCCTCAACCTCCAACCCCAAACCCTGAACCCCCAACTTCCAACCTCAAATCTCTAACCCCAACCTCTAAACCCAACCTCTAACTTCCAACTTCCAACCTCTAAACTCCAACCCCCAACCTTCAACCCCTAACGTCCAACTTCCAGCCTCATGGCCCTCTAAGAGCACCTTCTGTGTCACTTTTACCTCTTTTTATTGACACCACACACAAAAAAAAAAAAAAAAGAATCGTATTCTCTAGGTGTCGTAAAAGGCGACTAAATGGATCGGAACGAGGGGGAGTAGACATCACATCTTTTCGTATTTTTCTCTAACATGAAAGTCAGGGGAGGGAAAAAAATATTCGGGCACTCCCCCCTTATAAGGGGGATTAAGACCTTTGTTTATGTATGGGGACCACACAACTTCCGCCATCTCGTGGCGCCCAGTGTAAAATGCAACACGGACCCCCCTGAAATTGGACCCGGGGTCCATTTTCTATAACGGAAAATGCATCTTCCTTATAGAAAATGGACTCCCGACTAAGGTATACAACTCTTTGTCATTAGATTAGGATAAGTTAGGTTTAGTTATATTAGGTATTTTGATAAACGATACATATTAATCAATGTTGAAGTGTTACTTGTGTATAAATAGAAAGAGTGAGGGTCTATTTCCCATAGGCGGTCTATTTTCAGCTGTGGAAAATGGACTCCGGGGTCCATTTTCTATGAAGGGTCCATTTTCTATCTCACAATGCACCCATTAACAATACCGTAAACAGTGCCACTTCATAAACCTTTCCCTTTTCAATAGAACACATTCTTTGTTGGTGCCACGGTCGGTACCGTGCGCTTGTAGTACTCTAAGACGGGGTTTAAATGGTCAAACGGTTCGTCGAACGCGGTTCGATAGACACGTGTTTGAAGTGATGTGTGAACGTGTGAACGGGGTATTTGGTTGTCGAACAACGTGTTCGACAACCAAATACGGATCACTTCCAAGAAGGTGAGGAATGCACGACAGGAGGCGAGTGGCTGCAGCCGAAGCCGTCACCTCTACCCAATACACTTGGATTGTTGGGCTAAGTAACAGTGACTAGTGGGAATCGGAGAGAAGTGCGGGATTCGAACCCATTGCTAAGCAAATGCGAGACCAGAACATTTCCGATTATGTTATACATAACCACGAGCGCATTTCCAAGATCATAGAGAAATTAAACATTAAGCTGATTAAGCAATTTCGTAGAACTTGCGAATTCCATTCGTGTCCTGACCGACCGTGCAGAGACGAAGCTTTTAATATTCAAATTCTTTAACAAATTATTTTCCATATTGGGAATCTCTACGATTCGGAAATCTCCAATATTCGGAATGAAATGTTCTAGAATCTGGAAAATCGCGGATACCAGAAGCACTCTCAAACATTCGGACATTTTTTTAAACGAGTTTTTCTCTCCAAATTTTGGAGAGTTCTGATTTTGGCTCTGTACCCCCTATCACTCAAATATAATGTAAACAATTAGAAGAAAAAAAATAGCTCCATGTACAAATCTAATGGTTAACTACATTTACGTAGAGGTGAGAAAATCTAGGTAGATAAGAGAGTAAAAGTATCTCAAGAAATATGTCAACATTTATGACATAGCGTGAAAACCTCACATCCCCTTTTGGAAAGAACTAATTAATGGCGACCCTGTTACCCCTACAATTAGCTGAATAAAATAACTTGCCGGTAAAAAAATTCAGAAAATGCGTCACCAGGTCTCAGCAGTTAAGCGTTGTTCCTCCACTTCTACCCACCCGCCATCACCCTCCAGCCTACAACAAAAGCCTTCTCTTTCACTTCAATAGATACTCCACAAAAAGTCCACAAAAGCGAGTTTACAAACTCCAAACCATCTGCTTCGCCGGTCAGCTGTTACCACAGCGTGTCTTATTCCGGGGCTCATGGGTCTAAAGCAAAGCCTTGGGGACACAAGAGGCTACGGTGTTTGCCACGACACTCTTTACCTCAGCAGTCCAAACACATAAGGCCAAGGTGGCGGCTTGGGTCACAGATACGCGCCTTCTGGCGTATACTTAGTAACCACGTAGTGAACGCTTAAACACTTGGTTGTGCTAAGAGAAGGTTTGATAATTTTATGGATGGAGATGATATGTCGTAATGGATATGGGACTGCCTAGTGTAGGGCTTCTGCTCTCTTGTAGTCACCTTCATTCATATGTTCTTATGTTCTATTACCTTGATCCTTTTCTAATTAGTTGAGATAGCGAATATTTCCAAACACACACTATTGATAAGAATGAAATACATCCCTTTGTCCAGATGGTATACATTATTGAGAAACAGCTATTGACCACAATGCTGAGCTCAGCTTTCACCACCATTGTTTCCAACTACTAAATACAGCGATCTTACCTTCTCCCCCTTTCCCCCTCTGCCTTCCCCTAAAAAGAAAAAGAAAAAAAAGAAAAAAAGAAAAGAAAAACAGAATGGGGAAATCAAAATTTTCCCCATAATCTTCTCCACCGATGGCGGCTGTCCCTCCCACCGCTTGTAGAGCGGAACATAAACACCATCGAATATCGAGTATTAGACACCGATATCCGAATCCAAAATCAATATAATGAGCAAAGCTTCCGGGAACGGTGATCCCTGTGTGAAGAGAATCCTCGGGTGAATCTCAACGAACGAGGTTGGGTTTCATAATAGGTCTGCGTCTAACAAGGTACACAAGCCTTGTGTAGTGCACTTACGCGCTGGTTTGGATACATACAAACGTACACACACGTAGATGTGTTCATTTAGGTGGTGCATGCACGTACACGTACTCACGAACACACGTACACGCGCACACGCACGCGCACACCCCCACAAGCTCTTGCACGCACGCACACACACGCGCGCGCGCACAGATACACGCATACACATACACACACGCGCGCGCGCGGGATGTAGCCCTTTAGAGCACATTATTATCGTGGTAAGTTGATACAACCCGTGCAAGTAGCGATGTACACAGGAACGCACAACGTATACATGAATGTATTCTTCTTTCCTTCAGCTTGTACACCATTACAAGGCAAGGTTGTTAGGCATGGAAGAGGGATGGAGTTTCTTCAATGGTTTCCAGTCTATTGAACCAAAAACAAGTAACTATTAGTGTTGGTCCTGCAAGATGGATGGGAGAGAATCCCATTTTAAATACCCGTCAACCCTTTCATCTCCATCAGAAGGTGCAGCCCTGAAAAGGTGACACTTTATCTCTGGACTGGGCCCAAAGTCTATCAAATTCAACTGCACTTCTTTCACCTTTTTACATAAGGGCATTTGACAACCAGCAATTGTTTCCCTTCTCTTTCTAGTTTCAGCCAACGACATTGAAACAATCCCACAATAATTCAACAGACAGCAGTCCAAAGTGTTTTCCCAGATAGATTCATGGGAACACTCAATGACCATTGACAGCCACTTAGATGCTTTGTGCATCCAGTCGGTAAAAATCGAGGCAACAATAATTGTAATACTCGGTTAATTAATTACCTTTTTGGGGATGAGACTGCTGGTCTTTGGTGCCGTCTTGTCCTTGATACTAGTGACGTCTCTTAAGTCACGCGAAGAATACTTGGGAGATGCTCTTACTGGTCTCAGCCCCAGCCTCAGACTTGTCTATTTTGTTAAAGGAAGGTGAAAATGTGGAGTCCTAAGGTATGCAGAAATGATACGTAGTATAAGGCTAAAGATGGTTAAGCATTTTCCTCTATGAGGAGTAATTCACTCCCAATCATAAAATAATTATGTGTGTCTCTGTTACGCAGAGGTATCTTTGAATACCTTTTCGCGACTGCATAAAATTGTACCTGTCAATTTTGCAATTAGACTCGCTTAGGACCAGAAGGCCTCCTATTGCAAATTAAAATTGGACACAAAAGTTCCTGGCACACCTGTATGTGTATTTTTTTTAATGGAAATGATATGCATGGAAATAGTTGTCATACTAGACCGGCTGCAAAGGTTCTCCCAGTCTTTTAGAAACACAAGCATTTCGTTGGCACTGTAGAGGAGACAAGGTCTGTGTGTCCCGTTGTACAATTGAATAAACAAGCTCTTCCGGACTCACGGTCGTGCAGAGTCATGGTACCCGGTGACAGAGGCGTAGATTTTTTTTTCATTACTAATAAAGAAGCCTTGTTTACATCTCTCAAAATTTCTTCAGTCATATGAGATCTTTTTTTTAATCCTTTTAATGTTCCTATGGACATATTGCTTGCACACATGCACGCGTGCCGGAAGAGGCTTCCGGGACTGGATGAAGGGACAAGAGTGACGTAACAATAGCAGCGGTTGAGCGTGCTAACAACATTGTCTCTTGTTAACAAAACTGTCGCTTTTGTTGTGTTCGGCGAGTGACCGTCAATGGTCGTGTGGAAAATGGGGGGCTGCTGAATCCCAAACAACAGATGTTATGGACTGGTTTTACTAACGCTTCTATCCTGTTAGACAATCTCACACCGCTGTCGTCCAGAGGGACGAATTCATATTCTTCTTGGTATTTGCATTGGTGTGAGAGAGAAATATAAAGGGAGAGAAGTATTTTTGTTCAGCTTGCACAGGAGAGAGATGGATATATATATATATATATATATATATATATATATATATATATATATATAGATATATATATATATATATATGCATATATTATATATATATATATATACATATATACATATATATATATATATTTTATATTACTATATATATACATATATATATATACATACATATATATATACATACATATATATATATATACATATATATATACATACATATATATATATATATATATATATATAGAGAGAGAGAGAGAGAGAGAGAGAGAGCGAGAGAGAATGGTTGGACATAATCAAGTTCTACGAGTATACGTTTCTATTCCTTCACTCGAGCAAAAACCTTTCTTGTTCTGTTCATTCCAAGCTCCTCCAAGCCGTTTTCTAGACGTTCTATCCAAACTTTGCCCTTCTCAAAGCTGCAGAACGTCTCGTTTGAGATGTTTCATTTACAGCCACTCAAGACGAAGACCCCAAAACCAGTAACGAAATTCGAGCTTCAGGTATCGAAGACGGAGGCAAACTGAAAAGGAAGACGCGCAGGGAATTGTAAAATAGGGACTGATGGAAGATAGAACAAAGAGGAGAAGAAGTTGAAATTGTTGGGATGGCGGCAACCGTGCGCGCCCTTGAACTCTCTCATCTTCTAAAGGACCAATTCGACTTCTTTTATTCGACGAATTCTGGTACATTTCCGAACATTTCCGAAAAGTTTCATTTCGAGTATTGGAGAGTTTTTGAATTTTAGGGACCGAAACTAGGGAAAATAATCGGTATTTGGTCATTAAAACGGGTAACAAGAATAAACGAAGTGTGGATTTCGTACTTTCACTTCCCACGGAAGCTCGCTGGCTGAGCGGGTTAGGGTGTCGTTACTTGCGGCGAAGGTCGAGGGGATGGCGGTTTGAATCCTGCCACCGGCGAAGTTGAACCAAGGGCATGGTTCATTAAATTCCACGCTACAAAGTCCTCTGTGAGGGGCACCGTCCTAGCCTTCCGATAGGGGGGAGTTTGCAATGCTAAACCACATCATTTTGTATTTTTCATCAGATATTTGAAATTCCTCGATTTCAGGAATTCTGTCGAGAGAATGAATAAAATAGGCGGTCAGCGTACACTGAAAGACAATAAAAAAATCGTGATTTGTTCGAATATAGGTCAAACATGACTAAACAATATGAGAATCGTCTAGAGACGGCTAGCCAATTCTCATAATGTCTCGCCATATTTCATCTATTTTCAGACAAACCTGAGAAGATAGTTTTGTTTTTCACTTTCTGTTTGACGAATAAACGAGACATCTGAAGTAAGAGGTTAAGTACCCTCATATTTTGTTAAGTTTTAAAGATACATCTCCAAGTTTCAAAATAGAGCGAAGAAAAAAACAAAACAAAAAACAAAACTAGTCTGCTGGGGAAACACTTCGTGAAATGGAACTCGAGATCCGAAGTATTTTTAGGATTTTCATTTCATTTCCCACGCGGGGCTCGGGGTGGGTGTGGGTAGCGATCAGAATAAAATTGAAGCGGCATTACCATGGCAACCAGCCTCGATTGCGAAAGGAGTTAAAGAACTTGACGCACGTGACAGTGTGTTAGGAACTATTTATAAGTATCGGTAAAAAAAGAAAAAAAAAAATCCTACAGGCTAATGGGTTTTGCGGGTCGTATGTCTATTTTCAAACCGGGTAGACTTGATAACTTCAAACTCCGCTTTGGAATAAATCAGTCACATTCTAGGATTTTGTTCAGATGAATGTTAGAGGATTTTATTCAGTTTATTTAAATAACAACAGAGTCATCATAATAAGACAGCAGGGCAGGGCTATTAGGAAAGAATTTAGAGTAGATAAATTCAGGTTTAAGAAGAAAATAGGCACGAACTGGTTTACCAATAGAATGGTTAACAAATAGAATGAACTTAGTAGCCATGTAGTGAGCACTGAATGAATTGGTTATTTTAAGAGAAGATTAGAACACTTTATGGATAGGGATGACAGGAGGTATGGGACATGGAACTGCTTATAGTCTGTACGCTCCAAGAAGTCCGTTCAGGGCGTGGTACTGTGTACGTCGTCATTTACTATTAGCCATTCCGCCAAATCAAGCTTAGTATATGCTTCCCTCTCTCTCTTATTTTCCTTCTATGTGCTATTTTATTTTATTTATTCTGTATGCAGTAAAAGAAGCTGTATAGAAGAGTGACTATCACTTCTTAGGGTTATAACAACGATTTAAATAAATTCTACGACACGCACGTGGCAGCGCTTTTTCCCATGTTGCGAGGGAGGGGGGATGGAGTGGGTAGTCGTTATTATAATCCTAAAAAGTGATACTTATTGTACTATACAGATTCCTTTACTACATAGTGAATATAAAAAAGAACAATTTCAAATAGCACATGGATGGGAAATAGGAGATTTGGTTGATTTGGCACGACGTATGCTACAACCTGAACGGACTCCTTGAAGCGCACAGACCATATTATAGGCTTTATGGTCTGTTGCAGTTTTCTTCATTCTTATGTTCTTATTGTTAGTGATAGTAATATTTACTGTCTTATGTTTGTTAATCGACTGGGAACTCGCAGGCTTCCTATAGTAGGAGGAAAAAAGCCGTCACCTCTCTATATATGAAAATAGTTCAAGTTGAAGTAAATCGCAATCTTGAGTCTGGTCCAGAGACCGTGTGTCAGCCCCTTGGGGCTGCACCCCCTGATGCAGATGAGGAGGTTGACGGGTTTTGAAGACTTGCGGAGGGATCTCTACGTGGCGGTACCCATCGTCATTGGTCTCTTGCATCGAATAAGAACTTAACCCATTTAACTCCGATGACATGTCTTGTCATTTGGTCAAATAAAACAAAAATTCATAAAACACCAAAATGTTTGATCAAACACCAGAAAAAATATGACGTCAGTCCTCGAGGACTGACGTCATATTTTTCTGGTGTTTGATCAAACATTTTGGTGTTTTATGAATTTTTGTTTTATTTGACCAAATGACAAGACATCTTGTCATCGGAGTTTAATGGGTTAAGCAAAACTCAGACATCAACTATTTGCACATTGTACTCTCCAGTTTCGAATGTCACAAGAAAAGAAAAGAAATCAATAATGAAAACAATAATGATAGAAATAACATACAATAACAACATGAGATTATAACGACTCAGGCAGTAACATTCCACCTCGATTTTGATATTCCCGTACTTTGGAGAAGATCCAATTAGTCTGAAGACAAAAGTAGGAGCTCATCCTACTTTCTTCTTCTTTTTCTTCTAAAATAAGAGAGAGAGAGAGAGAGAGAGAGAGAGAGAGAGAGAGAGAGAGAGAGAGAGAGAGAGAGAGAGAGAGAGAGAGAGAGAGAGAGAGAGAGAGAGAGAGAGAGAGAGAGAGAAAAGAAATAGAGAGAGAAATGGGGAGAGAGAGAAGGGGGGGAGAGAGAGAAGGGGGGGAGAGAGAGAAGGGGGGGGGAGAGAGAGAAGGGGGGGGGGAGAGAGAGGGAGAGAGAGAGGGGAGAGAGAGAGAGAGGGGAGAGAGAGAGGGGGAGAGAGAGAGGGGGAGAGAGAGGGGGAGAGAGAGAGGGGGAGAGAGAGAGGGGGAGAGAGAGAGAGAGAGAGAGAGAGAGAGAGAGAGAGAGAGAGAGAGAGAGAGAGAGAGAGAGAGAGAGAGAGAGAGAGAGAGAGAGAGAGAGAGAGAGAGAGAGAGAGAGAGAGAGAGAGAGAGAGAGAGAGAGAGAGAGAGAGAGAGAAAGGAGAGAGAAAGAGAGAAGGGAGTGTGTCTTGGGCGCTCCAATCCCAGGAAATTGGCTCAGCGTCTATGAACTCTGTGCTTCTACTTCCAATTACCAGAACCGCATCCGCATAAAGGATCCTACCCTGAGGAGACCGCGGGTCGTTACGCAAACACGAGGGCCCAACCTGAAGACCTTTTGTTCCATAGGGAGACCAAGGTCATGAAGAAAAGGCGAGAAGGAAAGAAGGAGACAGGGTGACAGGTAGGGTGACAGACGGGCCGGGAGACAGATAGACATACCCAGGGGCAGACAGACAGACTGGCCGGGAGGCAGACAGACAGACTGGCCGGGAGACATACAGACAGACAGGGAGACAGAGATACAGACAGGCAGACAGACAGACACAGGCAGACAGGCAGGAAGACAGATAGACAGGCAGGCAGACAGGCAGGCAGGCAGGCAGAGACAGAAAGGCAGACTGACAAACAGGTAGATCGGCCGAGAGACAGACTGGCCGGGAGATAGACAGAGCGGGAGTGACAAAGACAGATAGACAGACCAGCCAAGAGACAGGCACACCGGCCGGTAGACAGACAGACTACCCGGGAAACAGAATAGTGCACGTGTATGGTTCGTGCATTTTTCATGCTTAAGTAAATAGATACACGCATACGTATTTACACATACACAAGATGTATAGACACGTGTGTGTATGTACGCGTGGGTACGTACATGTATGACGAGCAATGTGTGTGTGTGTGTGTGTTCACGTGCGAGCCAATCTGTCTCTTCGTATATGTGACTGGAGGCCCATCTGTATGTATTTGTTCATTACCAGATTACATTCATACGAGTAACGCAAGAGAGAGAGAGAGAGAGAGAGAGAGAGAGAGAGAGAGAGAGAGAGAGAGAGAGAGAGAGAGAGAGAGAGAGAGAGAGAGAGAGAGAGAGAGAGAGAGAGAGAGAGAGAGAGAGAGAGAGAGAGAGAGAGAGAGAGAGAGAGAGAGAGAGAGAGAGAGAGAGAGAGCGAGAGAGAGAGAGAGAGAGAGAGAGAGAGAGAGAGAGAGAGAGAGAGAGAGAGAGAGAGAGAGAGAGAGAGAGAGAGACAGAGAGAGAGAGATCGCGTTGCCAATGATCTTGCGTGGACGGGAAACACAATAGCATTCACGCACCTTGCATACCTAACGAGGAGCTTCGAACGGGATCCAATCCTATCGTATCTAGACTAAGTGGAATCAGAAACCACTTACTTTCAATAAATTATGAATAGAGTCTTTAGGATCACAAGCCATTTGGGGAATCTATTGTACAACCACATGTGTATCGCTAGGTTGTTCTGAAAGTTTCGAATCTCACTAATATGGTAAGCTGGGTTTTTGGACGCATTATGTATAGCAAACTCCTAACAAGGTGTATATGTGTGTGTAGGTCTCGATCCATCAAGAGCCCGCTCAGTTTGGCGGTTTGACCACCAATGGAGGAATAAAATCGTCTGTTCCTGGACGCAAGAGCATCCATGCGAGGCGGTACGGTACTGAAAGGCTCCGGCGTGGTATTGGTTTACTGAATACTAACGAGACTGAACGAAGCAACTTGCCTCGCGCGTACGAAAACAAGTCTGTCTCGTCTAAATGTTTCGCTTTCATCTAAATATTTCGCTCTTGGTGTGGCATACATTTACACAACATCTCCATAATTGCCAAACGGAACAACATTTTAGGGCGATTTCTCAAACACTTTGGTCCGTTTCAACGAGATGTGAAACCAGAGAGGTGGGGGTGAAGTGTGGGTGGGTGGGGTGAGATGGGGTGAGGTGAGGTATGGTGGGATGAGGTGGAGGAAAAGGGGAGGAAGAGATTCAACCTTTTGTATCCAGACAAGGGTGCCAACTTTTCATAAACAGGGTTGCTTAGTTTTCATAAACTATAGACAAAACGTATTATCAATCTTTTGTGCTCAGACACGGTTGCCATATCCAAATAAAGAAGCCCACATTTTCTGGCCAGAAAATGTGGCCAGCTTTTGGCAACCATTGTGGCCGACGTTTAATGGTCAGACAGGGTGGCCAACATAAAATGACCAGGGTACTAATCCTATTGATGCGGGTACCCTGCAATGGTAACGTGACCAAAGTTAATCCCTCTCTCTTATAATTTGAATATCATAATTACCAGTTCAAGAAAATTATTCAGCAAGATTTACATCTTCAGAATGAGGCATAAGATCGGTCACCCTGTCCTTTCGAAATCGTTCGAACGAATCCCAATGGTTGAGAAACTGCACTTCGAAAATTTCTTTCCTCAATTTTTCGTGTCTCATGTTTCTTCTACTTTTCGCTATTTCTCTTTCTATTACATTTCTCTTTTGTCTCCATGATCTCCTAGTTGTCATTCCTTCATCTGTCAGTACATATTCTCTCAACCTAAAAGGAATTTCAAGGATCTCTCTACCCATCTGTGCGTCTCTGCCCATCCATGTGTCTCTACTTGTCTGTGTGTCTCTGTCCGTGGGTGTGTCTCTGTCCGTCGGTGTCTGTCCGTTGGTGTGTCTGCCCGTCGGTGTGTCTCTGTCCGTCGGTGTATTTCTACCCGTCGGTTCGCCTCTGTCCGTCGGTGTATCTCTGTCCGTCGTTGTGTCTCTGTCTGTCGGTGTCTCTCTGTCCGTCGGTGCGTCAATGCCCGTCGATGTGTCTCTGTCCGTCGGTGTGTCTCTGTCCGTCGGTGAGTCACTGCCCGTCAATGTGTCACTGTCCGTCGGTGTGCCTCTGTCCATCGGTGTGTCTCTGTCCGTCGGTGTGTCTGCCCTTCACTGTGTCTCTGTCCGTCGGTCTGTCTGCCCTTCAGTGTGTCTTTGTCCGTCGGTATGTCTCTCTCCGTCGGTGTGTCTCTGTCCGTCGGTGTTTCTCTGTCCGTCGGTCTGTCTGCCCTTCAGTGTGTCTTTGTCCGTCGGTTTGTCTCTGTCCGTCGGTGTGTCTCTGTCCGTCGGTTTGTCTCTGTCCATCGGTGTGTCTCTGTCCGTCAGTGTGTCTCTGTCCGTCAGTGTGTCTCTGTCCGTCGGTGTGTCGCTGTCCGTCGGTTTGTCTCTGTCCGTCGGTGTGTCTCTGTCCGTCGATGTGTCTCTGTCCGTCGGTGTGTCTCTGTCCGTCGGTGTGTCTCTGTCAGTCGGTGTGTCTCTGTCCGTTGGTTTGTCTCTGTCCGTCGGTGTGTCTCTGTTCGTCGGTGTGTCTCTGTTCGTCGGTGTGTCTCTGTTCGTCGGTGTGTCTCTGTTCGTCGGTGTGTCTCTGCCCGTCGGTTTGTCTCTGTCCGTCGATGTGTCTCTGCCCGTCGGTGTGTCTCTGTTCGTCGGTGTGTCTGTTCGTCGATGTGTCTCTATCCGTCGGTGTGTCTCTGTCCGTCCGTGAGTCTCTGTCCGTCGGTGTGTCTCTGTCCGTCGGTGTGTCTCTGTCCGTCGGTGTGTCTCTGTCCGTCGGTGTGTCTCTGTCCGTCGGTGTGTCTCTGTCCGTCGGTGTGTCTCTGTCCGTCGGTGTGTCTCTGTCCGTCGGTGTGTCTCTGTCCGTCGGTGTGTCTGCCCTTCAGTGTGTCTCTGTCCGTCGGTGTGTCTGCCCTTCAGTGTGTCTTTGTCCGTCGGTGTGTCTCTGTCCGTCGGTGTGTCTCTGTCCGTCGATTTGTCTTTGTCCGTCGGTGTGGCTCTGTCCGTCGGTGTGTCTCTGTCCGTCGGTGTGTCTCTGTTCGTCGGTCTGTCTGCTACCTTCAGTGTGTCTTTGTCCGTCGGTGTGTCTCTGTCCGTCGGTGTGTCTCTGTCCGTCGGTGTGTTTCTGTCCGTCGGTGTGTCTCTGTCCGTCGGTGTGTCTCTGTCCGTCGGTGTGTCTCTGTCCGTCGGTGTGTCTCTGTCCGTCGGTGTGTCTCTGTCCGTCGGTGTGTCTCTGTCCGTCGGTGTGTCTCTGTCCGTCGGTGTGTCTCTGTCCGTCGGTGTGTCTCTGTCCGTCGATGTGTCTCTGTCCGTCGGTGTGTCTCTGTCCGTCGGTGTGTCTCTGTCCGTCGGTGTGTCACTGCCCGTCGGTTTGTCTCTGTCCGTCGGTGTGTCTCCGTCCGTCGGTGTATCTCTGTCCGTCGATGTGTCTCTGTTCGTCGGTGTGTCTCTGCCCGTCGGTTTGTCTCTGCCTGTCGGTGTGTCTCTGCCCGTCGGTGTGTCTCTGTTCGTCGGTGTGTCTGTCCGTCGATGTGTCTCTATCCGTCGGTGTGTCTCTGTCCGTCCGTGAATCTCTGTCCGTCGGTGTGTCTCTGTCCGTCGGTGTGTCTCTGTCCGTCGGTGTGTCTCTGTCCGTCGGTGTGTCTCTGTCCGTCGGTGTGTCTCTGTCCGTCGGTGTGTCTCTGTCCGTCGGTGTGTCTCTGTCCGTCAGTTTGTCTCTGACCGTCGGTGTGTCTCTGCCCATCGGTGTGTCTCTGTTCGTCTGTGTCTCTGTTCGTCGGTGTGTCTCTGCCCGTCGGTTTGTCTCTGTCCGTCAGTGTGTCTCTACCTGTCGGTGTGTCTCTGTTCGTCGGTGTGTCTGTCCGTCGATGTGTCTCTATCCGTCGGTGTGTCTCTGTCCGTCCGTGAATCTCTGTCCGTCGGTGTGTCTCTGTCAGTCGGTGTGTCTCTGTCCGTCGATGTGTCTCTGTCCGTTGGTGTGTCTCTGTCCGTTGGTGTGTCTCTGTCCGTCGGTGTGTCTCTGTTCGTCGGTGTGTCTGTTCCCGTCGGTGTGTCTGTTCCCGTCGGTGTGTCTCTGTCCGTCGGTGTGCCTCTGCCCGTCGGTGTGTCTCTGTTAGTCGGTGTGACTGTCCGTCGATGTGTCTCTATCCGTCGGTGTGTCTCTGTCCGTCCGTGAGTCTCTGTCCGTCGGTGTGTCTCTGTCCGTCGGTGTGTCTCTGTCCGTCGGTGTGTCCCTGTCCGTCGGTGTCTCTCTGTCCGTCGGTGTGTCTCTGTCCGTCGGTGTGTCTCTGTCCGTCGGTGTGTCTCTGTCCGTCAGTTTGTCTCTGACCGTCGGTGTGTCTCTGCCCATCGGTGTGTCTCTGTTCGTCTGTGTCTCTGTTCGTCGGTGTGTCTCTGCCCGTCGGTTTGTCTCTGTCCGTCAGTGTGTCTCTACCTGTCGGTGTGTCTCTGTTCGTCGGTGTGTCTGTCCGTCGATGTGTCTCTATCCGTCGGTGTGTCTCTGTCCGTCGGTGTGTCTCTGTCCGTCGGTGTGTCTCTGTCCGTCGGTGTGTCTCTGTCCGTCGGTGTGTCTCTGTCCGTCGGTGTGTCTCTGTCCGTCGGTGTGTCTCTGTTCGTCGGTGTGTCTCTGCCCGTCGGTTTGTCTCTGTCCGTTGGTGTGTCTCTGTCCGTCGGTGTGTCTCTGTCAGTCGGTGTCTATCCGTCGATGTGTCTCTGTCCGTCGGTGTGTCTCTTTCCGTCGGTGAGTCTCTGTCCATCGGTGTGTCTCTGTCCGTCGGTGTGTCTCTGTCCGTCGGTGTGTCTGTCTGTCGATGTGTCTCTATCCGTCGGTGAGTCTCTGTCCATCGGTGTGTCTCTGTCCGTCGGTGTGTCTCTGTCCGTCGGTGTGTCTGTCTGTCGATGTGTCTCTGTCCGTCGGTGTGTCTGCCCGTCGGTGTGTCTCTAACCGTCCGTGAGTCTCTGTCCGTCGGAGTGGCTCTGTCCGTCGGTGTGTCTCTACCCGTCGGTGTGTCTCTGTCCGTCGATGTGTCTCTGTCCGTCTGTGAGTCTCTGTCCGTCAGTGAGCCTCTGTCCATCGATGTGTCTCTCTCCGTCGGTGTGTCTCTGACCGTCTGTGTGTCTCTGTTCGTCAGTGTGTCTGCCCGTCGGTTTGTCTCTATCCGTCGGTGTGTCTCAGTCCGTCGGTGTGCCTCTGTCTGTCGGTTTGTCTCTGTCCGTCGGTGTGTCTCTGCCCGACAATATGTCTCTGCCCGTCGGTTTGTCTCTCTCCGTCGGTGTGTCTCTGTCCGTCGGTTTGTCTCTGTCCGTCGGTGTGTCACTGGCCGTCGGTGTGTTTCTGTCCGTCTGTGAGTCTCTGTCAATCTGTGTGTCTCTGCCTGTCGGTGTGTCTCTATCTGTGTCTCTCTTCCCGTCTGTGCCTTTCTGTCCGTCTGTGTGTCTCTGGCCATCTATGTGTCTCTGGCCGTTTATGTGTCTCTGCACGTCTGTCTCTGTCCTTGTGTTTCTCTCTGCCCGACTGTCTCTCTCTCTCTGTCCGTGTATATCTCTCCCCCTCCCCTTTCCTAGCTCTTTCTCCCTTTCCTCACCACTCCCCTTCCCCACCTTTTTTTCCACCCCACCTCTTCCCCCACCCCTTCTTACCTCCCACTCCCCTTCCCTACCTCTCCCCCCTTCCCCTTCCCTACCTCTCCCCCCTTCCCCATCCCTACCTCTCCCCCCTTCCCCTTCCCCACCTCAATTTTTATTTTCGCCTTTCTTTCCCACCCTCTTTCCTTTATCTTGTTTTGAAATCTGAGACCTGAAATTTCTCACGTATTTTCGTAATGGGAGGCGGGGGAGGAGGGAGGGAGGAGTGGGAGGACACCTCTCCCGCCTTGGACTCGGCACTCTTATGCCTCTCACGATTTTATGCTTTTTCGTCTTCAAGATTTTATGATTTTTCGTCTTGTCTCACTCTTAGGATTTTTCGTCCTCCCACTCGGGACCTACACAATGAGCAGCTGTGGGTCTCAAGCCCTGGACAAGGTCATTACCATAATGTGGGGTCAAGAGAGAACCTGCGAAAAAGCGAACTCCTTTTGTATTTTGAAATCAGATCTGGGTATTGAGATGCAATCAGATTTTTTCTAATACTATTTTATTTTCACAGGTTTTTTTTATTATTCCTATGGGGAATCTAATTCTTACGTGGTTATGCATAGAGAACTTGTCGATTCATTTATCTACTTTCCAATTAGTCACGTTGATTTATAGGTTTATTATCTTTACCTAGTTATGTACTAGTTATCTACGTATTTATCCGTTTATCTATTTACACATCTAGATATTTCTTTACATGCATATTTTTTATCCATTCAGATATTCAAATACATCTTCTTTTCTATCTAAATAACTGTTGATCGTTTTGACTTCTTAGACTGTTTTGTTGCATTTTTCTAACTTTCCTTCCCTTCCCTTTTCTCATTTTTTATTCAAAATACATTCCACTTGCCTATTTCAGCTCCCTCCTACCTTCTTCTTTATCTAAAAAATTAATTTTTCCTAACTCTTCCACTCATATTGATCGATTTACTTTTTTTCGTTAAGAATTTCCGGTCATGTTGAGTTGAACAAGCCATGGAAGTCCTGGCTTAATGCCCCTGAGTGGTCCTGCATCCCACAACAAAGTGTCCCAAGAAATATGAAAAAGGTTTGGCACCAGCCAGGAGTGCCAACTGGCGCAGATTACAAAGGATTACAAAGGCAAAGCATGCCGACAGGAGACCTTTTGATCCATATCTAGGTCGGATGCAAAAAAAAAAAAGAAAAAAAAAAAAGAAAAGAAAAAAAAAATCATAATAATAAATTATGGGGTCAAGATAAGTTACAGTCAAGATATGCTTTAATGAACATAGAAATACTATTTACTATTTACCTGTTTGTTTGTTATTCAACTATACCTATGCATTTATTTATGTATTTTATTTGTTATTTTTACATTATTATAGTTTTAATTTATTATTAATATGATATGTGTATATATGTGTATATATATATATATATATATATATGTATTTTTGTTTTTTGTTTTTTTTTTGCATCCGACCTAGATATGGATCAAAAGGTCTCCTGTCGGCATGCTCCGCCTTTGTAATCCTTTGTAATCCTTTGTATATAAGAATGGAGGAGACAACAAGAAAGCAGAAGGACTACATTATGCGGTTCTATGCCCCTTACCAACTATCATCCCTATCCATAAAGTTATCAAATCTTTTCTTAAAACAACCCATTATTTCAGCGCTCACTACATGATTACTACGAGTAAATTTATTCCGTTCGGTACCCACCCTGTTGGTAAACCAGTTCTTGCCCATTTCCTCCTTAAGCCTTTCCTGCCGAGAGGATGCCAAGGGGATTGTCAGTGGAGTGCCAACCTAGTGAATGGAATAGCCTGTCGGAGTTAATGGTAAACGGCGTGAAGTCTATGGCACCGTGCCACAACATTGGCAAGGGGCAGTGAAGCTGTCAACTCTCCTCCCGTATTTTACCGATTTCCTGTTTCCTTATCTCCTCTCCTCTCTCCACCTTTCCTCTCTCCTCTCTCTCTCTCTCTCTCTCTCTCTCTCTCTCTCTCTCTCTCTCTCTCTCTCTCTCTCTCTCTCTTTCTATTTCTCCCTTTTCACTCCTATTCTTCGTCTTTCACATCATCAACTTCGTTCTCTCTTTTCCCTCCCCTCCTCTCTTAGTTATTCTCTCTCTCTCTCTCTCTCTCTCTCTCTCCTCCTGACAACAAATCCAAAAACTATACCCATTTTCTCTCCTACAGAAAACGGATGTTGGAAGAGGAGAGAAGATCGGGAACAATGCAAAGGGAATTAAATCTTACATTTGTGAGGGCATCAGTCGGAAGAATAGATTCGCTGGCACTACACATAAGATCCATAAGATGATATTGCCTCCTTGAAACAACAGACGAGGAGAAGACTTCAAGAGAACATAACCAGGAAATGGAGTAAACAGTGTGATGGAGAAAATGATGGAGAAATGGGGAACAGTGATACGGAGGAAAATGGTGGATGCTCCAGAGATAACAGGAATCACGGAAAACAGGAAAACCTAAGATTGAAGCGATGGAGAAGAAATGTGGAGAACAGTTAGTGGAGAAATGTAATAGATCAAGGTTGAGAAGAGATCTTTCCCTGGGCAGGTTATATGCTAGAAAAGAGGAATACGAGAAGGATAAGGAGGAAGAAGATAGGAATGAGGAGGAGAGGAGAATGAAGAGAGGAGGACGAGGAAGAGAAGGAGAGGAGAAGGAAGAGTGGAGGAGAAGAGGAAAAGAGGAGAGGAGGAGGAGAGGAAGAGAGGAGGAGGATGAGTGGAGGAGGAAAGGAAGAGGAGGAGAGCAGGAGGAGGAGAGGAGGAGGAGAGGAAGAGAGGAGGAGGATGAGTGGAGGAGGAAAGGAAGAGGAGGAGAGCAGGAGGAGGAGAGGAGGAGAAGGAGAGGAGAAGGAGGATAGGAGGAGATGAGAAGGAGGAAAGGAGGAGAGGAGGAGGAGAAGAAAAAGAGGAAATGAGGAGCAAAGAAGAAAGAAGAGAAGAGGAAGAGAAGGACAGGAGGAGGAGCAGGGCGATAAGGAAAAGAGGAGTAGAAGAGGCCGAGGAGGAGAAGAGGAGGAGAGGAGGAGGAGTAGGAAAGAAGGAGGAGGAGAGGACGAGGAGAGAAGGAACAGAGGAGGAAGCCAGAAGGACGAGGAGAGGAAGAAGAGGAGATGGGTAGGAGAGGAGAGGAGAGGAGGAAGAGGAGATGAGTAGGAGAGGAGAGGAGTAAGAGAGAAAAAGGAGGAAATGGGGAGTAGGAGAGGAGGATTTGGAGGAGAGGAGGAACACAAAGGAACATAAAGGAAGAACAAATAACAGCAGGCCTACTGGCCCTAACGAGGCTGTTTGTGTTTACTAAACTAAGCTACAGTTAAGAAAACAGGGCAGAAGATGAACTAACACTACTGCTACCACTACCCTATCCAATTACAATTAAATGCCGGGTTGTCAGATCTTTTATTACAAGGGATAATATTTCATTTGCGGATTAGAGCCCAAATATTTATCTAAATTATCTTTAAATGTTGTTATTGCGTTACTTTCAACGACAGTGGAAAGTAACGAGTTCCACACGTTAACAACCCGGTTAAAGAAGAAGTGCTTACTTTCATTCGAAGAAAATCTATTACCAATTATTTTAAAATCGTGATGTCTTCTTGTATTTGATTGGTCTAATAAGAAGGAACCTTCGACATTGATGTTGTCAAAGCCTTTGAAAAATCTAAAAACCTTAATTAAATCTCCTCGCATCCTTCTTTTTGAAAGTGAGAATAAGTTTAGACTTTTAAGTTTTTCTTCATACGGCAGATTTCTCAGCCTTGGTATAATTTTAGTCATTCTCCGTTGTACTCTTTCTAGTTTACTAATATCTTTCTGGTAGTATGGGGACCGAAATTGTACACAGCATTCGAGATGGGGGCGGACCAAGGTATTGTAAAGGTTTAGCAATATTTTTTCTGATTTATTTTCGAAGACTCTTCCGATGAAGCCAACCAATTTATTTGTTGTTTTAACAGCTTCTGAACAATGTTGACTTGGCTTCAAGTCATTTGATATTAAAGCTCCTAGATCTTTTTCTTTAGTAACTGAATCCAGTATTTCGCAATTCATTTGGTAATGGAAGTGATCATTGTTACTTCCAATGTACATGACTTTACATTTGTTAACGTTAAATTTCATTTGCCACTCACTAGCCCATCTTGATAATCTGTCTAGATCGGATTGCAGAGTTTCTTTCTCTTTGGCGGTTGTTACTTTACCGGTAAGTTTTGTGTCATCAGCAAAATTTGATACTTTGTAGAGGAGGCCGTCGTCTTGATCATTTACATATATTAAGAACAAAACAAGCCCCGAAACTGATCCTTGCGGTACGCCACTTTTAACGTCAAGCCAGCAGGATGAGGCCCCGTTTACTACAACTCTCTGTTTTTGCTCAGAGAGCCACTCTTTAATCCAGTTGTGGATACTGTCAGAAATACTATGCGTTTATAATTTGTCGAGCAATCGTTTATGTGG
Organism: Oratosquilla oratoria; assembly: GCF_046742065.1. Lineage (NCBI taxonomy): Eukaryota > Metazoa > Arthropoda > Malacostraca > Stomatopoda > Squillidae > Oratosquilla > Oratosquilla oratoria. Next base: position 5,622,900 of record NC_134798.1, read on the forward strand.
AATTTATCGAATGCCTTCTGAAAATCTGGATAAATTATATCAACAGATCTACATTTCTCGTATTTGTTAAAGACATCATGAAAGAAATCGAAGAGATTTGTTAAACATGAGCGTTTGCTACGGAAGCCATGTTGAGAATCCTTCATAATTTTATTTTCTTCTAAAAAATTTACTACACTGTCGCGGATAATGGTCTCTAGCAGTTTACACACAATCGAAGTCAAGCTAATCGGTCTGTAGTTGCCTGGTTGTGATTTATCTCCTTTCTTGAATATTGGTGTTACGTTAGCACAGTTCCAATCTGATGGGACTTTACCAAGTGTTAAAGATCTGTTGAAAAGGATGTACAAGGGTTTACTGATTTTATTTTTTACTTCTCGCAGAATTATAGGTGAAATTTTGTGAGGTCCAGGGGCTTTATTTATTTTGAGCTTATCAATGACTTGTACATCACTTTCGGTAATTATGAGTTGATTTAAAACGTTTTGGGACATTTTATATTCTGGTGCTGATACGCTGAGCAATCCTCGTCTGTGAAGACGGATGCAAAAAAATTATTAAGGATTGAGGCCATCTCATTTTCATCGTCCATATGTTTACCTTCATCGTCATTTAGTGGTCCGATGCCGCAGGTAAGCGTTTTCTTCTTATTCGCATAACTATAGAATTCTTTGGGGTTCGATTTGCTTGCCTCAACAATATACTCTTCAAAAAATTTCTTACTACGCTTTATCAGCGTTTTAGTTTCGCAGCGAATTCTGTCTAGTGTTAGTTTATCGTCTTGGCTTTTAGTTGATAAATACTTTTTGTACGCACGCTTTTTACGAGAGGTTGTTACTAATTTCCCTATTCCACCACTTTGGTTTATTTGTTGCCGGACGTCTCTCATGTCAGGGAACAGAGATTCCTAGCATTGTTTAGCGCCGTGATGAAGTTTTCCCACGCTTTATCAATATCAATCTCGTTCGAAGTTGTACTCCAGTCTGAGTTTTCTAGTAATGATCGGAGTCTATTAAAATTGGCTCTACGGAAGCCGGGTACTTTTTCTTTGCTGATCTTAGATAAACTAGCTTCCATTTTCATTTTGAATGTGATGATACGATGATCGCTAGTACTAAATATTGGGCCGACATTCATTTCATTAACAAGATTCTCTAAAAATATTAGGTCAAGGATATTATTTTCTCGGGTAAGGCTGCTTGCGCATTGGTGGAGGTCACTTTCCAGTAAATTAATATACAAGTCTCGTTCTGTATGCGAATTCAAATCCTCGCCCCATCTCTTAAAGGATGAAATGCACGAGAGGCTGTTTAGCCGCTCAACCGCTGCGGCTCTTTAGCCATTTTTATAGAACACACTACTTTTAATGGAATTGCGCGCATTAGCGGTTAAGTAACTAATGCGCGCATTTCCATTAAAAGTAGTGTGTTCTATAAAAACGGCTAAACAGCCGCAGCGGTTGAGCGGCTAAACAGCCTCTCGTGCGTCCGTAGCCTAACCGGTAAGTTAAAGTCTCCCATGATTACTGTCTCGCAGCGTTGGTTAGTTTCTACGATTAAATCGTATAATTTTTCATCATTTCCCAACAGCTGACCCCGTGGTCTATAAACAAGTTCAATCATTACTTTAGATTTACTGCAGTTGTTTTTAATTTCAACAAACAATATATCAACATTTGTTACTGCTTTTGTTTTTAACAGTGATGGTTGGAGGGAGTTATGGACATACAAAATTACTCCACCACCTACTCTACTTTCTCTTTCGCAACTGAAAATTGAGTAGCCCGGCAAACAGTATTCCGCAAAAAAATCTCGACTTGATGTGTCCAACCATGTTTCTGTTACTCCTATCCTGTGATAGTTACCTGTCGCTCTGAGGAGAAGAAGATAAGGAGGAGAGAAGGAGAGGGAGTTGAGGAGAGGAGGATAGGACAAGGGGGAGATGAGGAGAGGAGGAGAGGACGAAGAGGAGATGAGGAGAAGGAGAGGACGAGGAGAAGAGGACGAGGAAGAGAGGAGGAGGAGGAGGAGGAGAGGAGAGGGAGGAGAGGAGGAAGAGCAGGAGAGGAGGAGAGGAGGAGGAGAGGGAGGAGAGGAAGAGGAAAGGAGGGGAAGAGGAGAGGACGAGAGGAAGAGGAGAGGACGAGAGGAAGAGGAGATGAGGAGAGGAAGAGTGGAGAAGAGGAAGAGGAGAGGATGAGGGGAAGAGGAGAGGAGGAGAGGAGGAGAGGAGGAGATGAGGAAAGGAGAAGATGAGGAGAGGAGGAGGAGTGGAGGAGTGGAAGAGGAGAAGAGGAGGAGAGGAAGAGAGGAGGAGGAGGAAAGAAGGAGAGGAAGAGGAGAGGAGGAGAGGAAGAGGAGAGGACGAGAGGAAGAGGTGAGGAGAAGATGATGAGAGGAGGAGGAGTGGAGGATGAGGAGAGGTGGAGAGGAGTACAGGAGGAGGAGGAGTAAAGGAGGAAGACGACAGGAGGAGGAATAGGACAAGAGGAGGAGGAGGACATGAGTAGGAGGAGGAGGAGGAGGAGACAGGAGGAGGAAGAGGAGGAACACAGGAAGAGGAGGAACACAGGAAGAGGAGGATGACAGGAGAACAATAAGAGGAGGAAGAGCAGGAGAGGAGGACGAGGAGAGGAGGAGGAGGGGAGGGGAGGAGAGGAGAGGAGGAGGAGAGGGAGGGGAGGAGAGGAGGAGGTAGGAGGATGAGGAGGAGAGGGGGAAGGGAGAGGAGGAGGAGGGAGGGGAGGAGGAGGACAGGAGAAGGACAGGAGGAGGACAGGAGAAGGACAGGGGAAGGAAAGGAGGAGGACATGATGAGGAGCAGGAGGAGAGGAAGAGGAGGAGGTGAGGAGTGTATAGAGGGAGTAGCAGAGAGAGGTTAGGAAGAAGAGGAGAGGAGAATAAAAGGAGGAGCAGAAGGACAGTAACAGGGGCACAGGAGGAGGAGGATGACAGATGAAGGAAGAGGATAAGAGAAGGAGGACATGAGGAGGACAAGGGGAGGACATGAGACTGAGCAGGAGGTGGACAGGAATAGGACAGGAGATTCAACAGGAAGACAGTAGGAGGTGGAGGAGGAGAGGAGGACGAAAGAAGATTGAGCAGGAGGACAGGAGGACAAGAGGAGGAGTAATAGGAAAGGAGAAGAACAGGTGGACAGGAGGAGGAGGAGGAGAGCACAATAAAAAAAGAGGGGGAGAGGAGAGAAGGAGGAAAGGATTAGGAGAGGAGACAAGAAAGAGAAAGGAAGGGGAAGAGGACGAGGAAAAGAGGAGGAGAAAAATAGGAGGACAAGGAGGAGATGAGGAAGAGTAGGAAAAGGAGTGCGAAGAAGAGGAGGAAGCAGAGGAGGAGAAGGAGAAGGTGAAGGTGGAGGAGGGGGAGGAGGAGGAGGGGGAGGAGGAGAAGGAGAAGGAGGAGAAGGAGGAGAAGGAGAGGTGATATGGGTTAGGGTGAGTCAGGGCTGAGAATGAATGTGGAGGTGGAAAAGAGATTAGAGCCGTCAAAAGGAAAAAGTCTCTGGAGAGGAAAATTGCACTGGTAACTAAGTAGAATTGGGCGACCTGGTGGTCTTTATATATAAATATATATATAGATATATATATATATATATATATATATATATATATATATATATATATATAATATATATACATATACATATACCTTTTTTCAACCACAAATCACTTTTAATTCCATGCGATCGCAGTCGAGACTGAAGAATCGCTCGATGGAGGCATCCGTTGGAAATTGAAACGTGGACGAGCCGAGAATTCGAACCCAGCTAACCCGTAACAAAGTTACAGTGACTTAAACCAATGCGCTATCAAGAGAGATATAAGTTTAGTACGACTTTCTTATATTTGTATGCTCGAATTACATACACCTACACGAAATATCGCGTTCAACCCACTTCCGCTATGATAGTGCATTTAGCTAGTATGTGCACGTGGGAAAGTTTTATATATATACACTGAATGGTTCCCAGTGATCAATTAATATTTTTTTCAACCACAAATCACTTTTAATTCCATGCCATCGCAGTCGAGACTGAAGAATCGCTCGATGGAGGCACCCGTTGGAAATTGAAACGTGGACAAGCCGAGGGTTCGAACCCAGCTGACCCGTAACAAAGTTATAGTGACTTAAACCAATACGCTATCAAGAGAGATATAAGTTGAGTACGACTTTCTTATATTTGTATGCTCGAATTACATACACCTACACGCAATATCGCGTTCAACCCACCTCCGCTATGATAGTGCATTTAGCTAGTATGTGCACGTGGGAAAGTTTTATACATATGTATATATATGTATATATATGTATATATATATATATATATAAATATATATAAAAATATATATACATATATATATACATATATATATACATATATATACAAATATATATATATGTATATATACATATATATACACATATATACATATGTGTGTATATATATTTATATATAAACATATTTGTTGATTTAAACTATGACAAATGTAAGTGAAGGCGGATGAAGTATACGAGGAATAATGGAAATACTAACAAGTGCGTAATTCCTAGGAGATTTCTTTGATTCAAATAAGTAAAGACGAAAACATTATAGTTACTAGTGCAGATAAAGGTGGTGGCATAGTAATGATGAACCAGCAAGATTACAATAAAATGTTAAATTTGCTCAGTGACAGTGAAACTTATGAAGAAAAATATGTTGGATACACTGTAAGTGAAAGTGATAAATTTACAACACAAGCAAGGATTTTAAAGAAACCAGACAAAGGGAAGAAATTATTATATCTATTAGAAGAAGCACCTGTACCACCCAAAAATCCACAAAACAGGAATTCCCATGCGTCCATGCAACAAAAATTCCATCAAGTTAT
>NC_134798.1:5632787-5637787 GCF_046742065.1 Oratosquilla oratoria
TGGTGGATATCTGGAACAAATTGAACGAGGAAACAGTGAACGCAAAAACTATACAAGAATTCAAGATAAAATTGGATGCTGAAAAATACAACAGCGGGTCACTACGAGCATAGCTTCCTTCCCGTAAAATATTACTAGTAAATGAATACACACAGGGGTGAAATAATTTCAGTATCGCTGCGCTGCAAATCGTTACTCCAACTCTCGTGGGCGGGGAGTTGTGTGTGTGTGTGTGTGTGTGTGTGTGTGTAAGGTCACAGTATTACCCATAGATTGGTCATATATGAGCTCTGAACTCTCTTCCGGGAGGGAAATAGCTGCCGATCACGAGTCCAACACGTGATTCAAGACCATGGTGAATGACACGTTAATTTTTTTTTATTATAGATGTACTTTTATTGTTTTTCATTATTTTGTTGTGCTTACTACTTTTAACTTTACTTTTGTTTCTATCTAGAATCCTATTTCTATGAATAATGATAATAAAAAAAAACACTTGTAAGTTGTCATAGGAAACATAACTATCTAGCTACTGTCTTTTTGCATGAAGAATACTACTATGGTTGCATTTCTTCTTTTATATTTGCAATATATCCTTTAGAGGGCTTCTTCCTTCCAGTGATAATTTAAGCTTGGGATAACTACTGCATTTACTAATTTTTCATATAGAAGCGTCCATTAAGTAAGTGTCTAAATAGTAAGCGTCTAAATGGAAATAACCCCCGATTTCTAGGGCCCCGCTTTACTGCTGAGATGCTCTTCTTAAAAAAGAATGATAACAGGAATAAAAAAAAAAAAAAAATAAATAAGCAGGCATAGTACTTATCCAAAGACTATTACGCTTGCCAACTATTCCTCAACCATAATGAACATTTATTTTTCGTAACTTTTGTCCAAGGCTAGGACCAACTATCCCACAAGTGCGACTCTTCACTGTGGTCGTGTTTTGAACATATCTTTCAAAATCATTTTTGTTTCGAATTTCTTTTCTTACCTTCCTTTTCTGTGCTGTCTCATGTCCTTTTTGTACTACACGTTGTTGCACTTCTTTTACACACTTGGATGAATGACCAACACCCAAAAAGAATCAAGCAAGGGACACCAACTAACACAAACACTTTCATAAACGCACTTGTGGAAGTCGTTATTGAAAATGGGAAATATGAGGAGGAGGAGGAGGGGGAGGACGAGGTGGAGTAGGGCTGTAGGTTCCTTTCCTTTGGACCATAACTCTAAGCCAAAACTGTCGAGTTGCATCCACACTGTATGGCCAGAGTGACGGAGACAGAAGTCAAATAACCTTTTCCGAGTGTTAATGAGACGTAATTATTCGAAGTCGTAGTTGGTAGATTAATTTGAATGTTCGTAATGCGTTCGCGGTTTGTACATTTCCCACCAATGTTCGTGGCTTTCAGGTAAGCTTCGTCTAATTCAAGGGAAGATCATAGGATTATGTTTTTGAAATGTGAGCAGCTGCGAACGAAAAGAAACGCTCACTAGCAGGCTTGTATCAGTTAATACTTGTAAATGAATATATGACAAATCTTTATTTATTCTTTGTCATCTCCTTGGGCAGATCATGCAAAAGTGTTAAAATGGTTAATTCTTGGTCATTCTTTATTCATTATTAAATGTTCATCAATTATTTCCTTTGGCAATTATTCATTTTTCCATAACATGATATGAAATAGCTAACATTTATGTCTGATCACACAACTTTTGATTAGAACAAGTAGAATAGTATCGTAGATAATGATGATAGTAGTGATGATAATAACGGTATTTATGATAGGGATGATGACAGTGGGGATAGTAGTAATGTTATTGATGATGATGATAGTGGTAATGATAATGGTGACAGTGATGGTATTGGTGATGGTAATAACAATGGTAATGTAAGTAATAATGATAATGATAACAACAGTGATAGTAAGTATAGTAACGATAAAAAAAAGAAAAAACAGGCCATGTACAAAGCCAGACTGAGTATCTGTTTACTTCAACTGTTTGTTGAAAACGGACTCCTGTTTGTCTTTCTTGCTTCTGTGCCGGAAGCGTTCCATCACGGACTCCACCGTTGCGCACACAGCTCATTACCAGGGACTTAGTCTTCAACAGCAACAGATCCTCGCCTGAACCCGCGTCTTCTTTATCGCGCCATGAAAATGGATTCTGCTATGCTTGGGTCATTATTGTGATGCAAACACAGACGATTCCCTCTAGTCGGAAGTTCGGAGATCTCTGAAATTCGAAATATTGGTGCGTATCAAAAGCAGAGTTCTCTATTTTTGGAACATGAAATTTTGAAAGCTCTATTATAAGGAACGGGATTTTCTTATATATATATATATATATATATATATATATATATATATATATATATATATATATATATATATACATATATATGCAAAAGAAATCACCAAGAACACGTGATAACAATACTTGCAGAAACCACGTGGAAAATAAAAGAAATGAATACCGAACGTTTTCGTCTATTCAAGACATCATCAGGGTGTAAAAATAATACATATATATATATATATATATATATATATATATATATATATATGTATATATATATATATATATATATATATATTTTATATATATATATATATATATATATATATATATATATATATATATATATATATATATATATATATATATATTACAATTACTTCCGGTATCCGTAATTTTCTGAAATTCAATACGCAGTAATGATCCAGTCCTTTTTGTTCTGGTTGCCTCCAGGCGATTTTATAAATCCAACTTAACCCCTACCGTACCGGGTAGTATTTTCTTCCCTATTCATTCATCTCCGTGTCCCTCCTTTGCTAATAAAGGGGTTTAATATCGACTGAAATTGACTTAGAAATTGGCTTAGTTACAGCGAGGCGGAGGCTTAACTGAGTTAGGGCTTGTATGGCCAGTAAGTTAGTTGAACTCTTCGTTACAACTCCACCTTTCACTTAGATTCCATATTAGGTTAAGCGTTAGGTGGTTTCTGACATACCAAGAAGGGACTAGAACCCCTCTCTGATCGGTGTCCTTAATGACCAGGACCCCAATTCAGGTGGACCCCTACGTCTCATTGATGGTTCAACTTGACCTTGATGGTTTGACAACATCTGGCCAGCCAGAGGTTAGGAAATAACTGAAGAGATTGTTGGCGGGTTTGCATTTAGGCAGGGTAAAGAGGTCTCCTGGAAAGAGGGGAGGGGAGGGGAGAGGGGAAGCAGAACTGGAAAGCTTCCTCTTGTACGTATCATCCAGACCCTTCCTCTGCCTTAGGCAGGTGCATCTTCTGCCAGAATCTGCCCTCTGGTGCCTCAGTGTGTTGCGTTCCATAATGTATTCTCTCTTCCTCAGCCTCCGTTCTCATTTGTTCACTTCCTCTGTCTGCCCCTCCACTCTTACAGTCTTCTTCCCTTCGCCTACGATGTCCAATACTCCTTAATCACTCGCCTAAGGACATTGTAGTCCTCGAGTTTTGCCATTTCTCTCTCTCTTACAGCTTGTACGTCTTCTTCCTTCCTTGGGAGATGAAAATTATATACAATTTTGATTATAAAAATCGCAAATACAGCACGCACTTTGTTTAATTTTTTGTTGAGCTTTGTAAAGGCTACTCTGTCTTCACTGGGTCTCTTAATCTAAAAAAATAAATAAATAAAAAGCTAATTAGCATAGATGTTCATCACTACTAACATTTAAAGTTTGTATTCCTAACATTTCGTCTTTACCAGGACTTCCTCAGTGAGTACATTCGAAATGAAAATACTTTATGTACTGCGGGATCTAGATTACCTCGTACCTCGTCTTGTTCTTCCGTGGTCCACCTCTACCCTCTCACCCATACACTCCGCTTTACAAAGTATCACTGTTCTGGCTAATTTGATGAACCCATCTGGATGGTTGCTGCAGGGATGAGAGGTGATGTATCCTGCTTTGGTAACTTTTCTTTTTATATTTTTCTTGGTTCTTTTTGGAGCACCTATTTTGTCCCAATCCGGCAAATGGCCATACTTTTCCAGGTGGAGCGCTGACGAGTTGGATGTGTGGTGAGCTCTGATGCCGTTTTTGTGTTCATTTGTTCCTTTTTCTTTCTCTCTTTTTTATTCCTCCACCCGTCCCTCCCCCCCCCTCTTTTTTTAATCAAGCTGTTTTCTTTGTTTCATGTTCTTGTTTCTACCCTTGGCAACTTCTATTCTAGTTCCTGTGTTGCATACAGTCTTCACTCCAGTTTTGGTGAGAACCTGTCTTTTCTCGCCGGTGTATTTCGAGTCAGAGACAGGCAGAAACTCATTATTGTCAAACTTATCCTCTTCTTCCTTGTAAGAGGTAGGATGAAAGAAGTAGGAGAGAGCTCAGGGGTGATGAGGACATTGGAAAAGAAAGGTGGTAGAAAGAGAGATAAAGAGAAGGGGATAGGGAGTTAAAGGGAGAGAAACGTAGAGAGGGAGGAGGAGGAGGAGGAGGAGGAGGTTGAGGAGGATAAGGATATTATGGAGGGGGAGAAGAGAGAGGGAGTGTGAGTGGGATAAAGGGGAAAGGAAGAGAGGAAGGGAGGGGAGGAGGGGGGTTAGAGTTTAGATAGAAGAAGAGAGAAGGCGGAAGAGAGGGAGGTGTGAGGTTCCAGCGATGTGTGTGTTTGTTTTGTTGTTAAGACAATTGGAGTCAAGTGAGGGAGGTGAAGGGGAAGGAAGGAAAAGGAAAGGAAAAAGGGAAGGAAAAGAGGATTAGAGGATGGGGAGGTACAACAAATAATGATAATCGGTATATTGAGTTAAGAGTGATACCATGATACACTGACAATATACAGTTTGAGCTAATTCTAGGACTAGACTGAATTAAGTATAGAGAGGGAGGGTGTGGCTGCGAGAGGGAAGACAAAATGAGAGAAAGATGCAGGGTGACGGAGGGAGAGAAGGGGAGGGAAGAGAAGAAGGGTGAAGAAAGAGGAACGGAGAGGGAGCATACCAAAGAGGATTCGA
>NC_134798.1:5652787-5655287 GCF_046742065.1 Oratosquilla oratoria
AGTACCATTCACCATGTAGTGTTAACAATCCACTACAATGGTAAGGTTAAAGATCATTCACGAAATCCTCCTAGGCTTTTGCAGAAAGACCCCTAAAAACATATATATTCTGAAACCTTATAACCCAAGGTACTTGGATATCTATCTTTCATTGGTCTGTCTGTCTGTTTGTTTGTTCACGAACTCCTAGGGTTTTGGAGATAGACCCCCATAACCTTTTATATTTTGATACCCCATCTCTGCAGGTACTTGGATAACTATACTTCATTAAAAAAGATATTTTGGTTAGGGTTAAAGGTTAAGGTTAGGTGGGGTATGGTTAGGTTAGGGATTATTCACGAACTCCTAGGTTTTTGCAGATAGACCCCTAAAACCAAATATATTCTGAAATCTTATAACCCAAAGTACTTGGATAAGTATATTTTATTTGTCTGTCTGTCTGTTTGTTTGTTTGTTCACGAACTCGTAGGGTTTTGGAGATAGACTCCATAACCACATATATTTTTATACCCTATCACTGCAGGTACTTGAATAACTATATTTCATTAAAAAAAAATGGTTAGGGTTAAGGGTTAAAGTTAGGTGGGGTATGGTTAGGTTTGGGATTATTCACGAACTCGCAGCAACGCGCGGGTAATTTGGCTAGTAAAAATATAAAAAAGTACGTAGCTTAAACAGAACTCTTGAGGTATCTAGATGTATCGAAGGGGTTAAGAGAGAGAGAGAGAGAGAGAGAGAGAGAGAGAGAGAGAGAGAGAGAGAGAGAGAGAGAGAGAGAGAGAGAGAGAGAGAGAGAGAGAGAGAGAATGATCATGTAACCTAATCATCAGCGCTCGCCAATATGGGGGTCGGACATTTCTATTCAGCTAAGAGAAATCCCTAGTTGTTTGACAATTAAATGTCCTGAGAGTCTAGTAAACAAAGAGGCGAGAGCCTATCCAACTGATCTTCTACTTTTTCATGCGTCGTGCGAGTTATCATCTAACGCCATCTAGTGACTGAACGACTATGTATAGGCATTGGCACAACCGATTTTCTTATTCTTTCCCGCCTGTCTTCTATAATCTTTGAACAATTCTGGAATGAAAAGAAATTATATATAAGGGGAAGCTTATCCCTATTTGTGACTTCAAATTGTTAAGACTGTAGAATGTATTAGTTTGATCTACAAGAAGGTCAGAGAAATACGCTAGGAAACACTTAGCCTTGATCATTTGCGCTACACTGTCTCCAATATTTTCTACAAAGATAGAAGCGCTGGTAAACTACAGCCTATAACAACACATCACTCCTGAATGCTAATTTGAGGTCCACAGAAACTTAAAAAAAAAAAAAAAAAAAAAATCAAATCAAAACCCGTGAAAAAATCCTACTCTAGCCGATGAATTACCTGGTCTCTTTCATCTATATTTATGAATTATACACTTCCCATGGCTGTCACCAGATGATTTTACTAAGCTCAGGGTTAATCTTGTGTGATATCCCTCGGAAAAAAAAACCCAAAAAAAACCTGTGGTTCATCAACTAATGACTCATAACACACGGAAAGGAAGCTATCTAAGCCAAATTGATTACAAAGTGACATAAAATAACGATGACCAGATGAATGGCTAATTGAAAGCGAGGTTTATCATCCTACGGTTCATAACCCGCTCTGGGGGAAGCGATCCAAAGCCGAATTGACCTATAGCAACCCCCTTCCTCCCAGAAAAAATAAAGATAGATAATTAAAAATAAATGTGGATTCATCTATAAACACAGGGCTTGCTGGGGCTCTTTTTCAACCGTAATTGCTGGTTTCATCATATCTAATCTACGAGTAAGTTACCAAACTTGTCCTTCGTCCATCCCTATCCACGCCAACATACCCACACTCACATCTATAACCCCCCCCCACACCCACACCCACACACAGACCTACACACCCACACACCCATACCCAGGATTGGTTTACTGGCATAAATGTTTTGTTGCTAAGTCTGCGTCACGTTTGGGGATTATACCAAAGGGTCTGTAGTGGAGGATCGGGTACTATTTCACTTCATTCGTTTCATTCATTCCTTTACATCCCATTCATTCCCTTCATTTCATTTCAACTCATCTCGTTCCATTTGTTTCATTTGTCTAGTTTCATTAATTTCATTTCATTCTATTTCGTTTCATTCTATTTTATTTTATTTCATTTTACTCTTCTCATTTCATAGTATTTCGTTTCACTCAATTCGTTTTATTTAATTTTATTTCTTTTCGTATCGTTTCACTCTTATATTGTCTGTAGTCCCTTAATACAGAGATTTGCAACATGACGATACGATGAATATCGGTCACGTGTCCCAGGGAACCCTTTTGTGGCCAAATCATTTTCGCTCGCGCTTACTATTTGTTCTTGCTATTGATTCTTCGAATCTATTGTGTTTGCTCACTGAATATGCAGGGTTGTTGGGGATTTGATTGCACCAGCTGTCCCTTTATACAAAGTCCCTTTATACAAAGAGTTGCG
>NC_134798.1:5660287-5662787 GCF_046742065.1 Oratosquilla oratoria
GATCACTTTTGTTACGTTACGTAGGTCCCCACAAAAAAAAAAAAAAAAAAAAATCCTATTAAGCAGATAAAAGTTTGGGTTTGTAAAAATTCTAGGTTAGCTACTAATATTCAGCCTAATAAAATTTTAGAATTACAGTAAAAGCAATTTATGTAATATTGTCGAGTGTAATTTGTTCAATTTAGTGTTAATTTCTTTTTTAATTTGATGAGTATAACTTGAATTTCCCTTCTTTTTTTTATAAATGTATGTTCATTTAAAATATTTATAATTTATTCTTCCAGAACTATAGGATCCATATTTTCTGACTGGATATGTTTCCATATTTTCAAATGGCTTCAAGGGGCTACCGGCACCGTCTGACTCCTTCTGTTATATATACGGCGAGTATATAAAAATAGAGGCAAAAAAATCTCCTTGGAAACGTCAGTGAAGGTTTGTAAAGACTACCAGAAGTACTTCGGGATGCCAGATGGGGACCAGGAAAAGCCCTGGGTCCCTCACTATTGTTGTGAGCACTGTAAGAAGACGCTGAAAGGGTGGCTGCGAGGTGAGAAAAGGTCCCTGGAATTCTGCAACCCACGGGTCTGGCTAGTCAACAGACCACTCCACAAACTACTTTTTTTCATGGTGAATGTTAGCAAGCGCCGTAAAGAAAAGAATGCTGCTGCTGTACATTACCCAGATCTCCCATCCTCAATTGTTCCAATTCCTTACTGCTCCAAATATCTCGTGCCAATGCCACCTGCTCCAGGTGAAGTCCAACACAAGTTTTTTGATGAAGGGGAGGAGATGGGTACTAAGGACTTGGCTTACCTGCCTGAGATACCAGAGAAAGCTTCTCAGTTCCCAAATCAAAAAGAAGTAAATGACTTGGCCAGGGATATAGATCTGATCAAGTCCAATACAGAACTCATCTCCAGGATGAAGCAGTGGAACTTGGTCAAAGAGGAGGTGCAGGTGACAAGTCAGAGAAGTCTGCACGAACCTGTCACAGGCTTTTACCCGCTTAGAAATGGCCTCTGCTTCTGTTATGATGTGTCTAGACTGTTTGACGTTATTGGGATGGCGTTTGTGCTTAAGGAGTGGCGGCTCTTCATAGACAGCTCTTCCACAATGGACACAAGTTCTCGACGCTGCCCCTAACCCATTCAGTCTACTTAAAGGAAGACTACTACATTGTGGAAGTTCTCCTGAAATCTCTGCAATACAACCAGTACAATTGGAAAACCATTGGAGGCTTTAAAATGATGGCTTTCCTGGTTAGTCTCCAGGGAGGTTTTATCAAATTCCAATGTTTCCTCTGCCTTTGGGACAGCAGAACCACCTTTGACGAATACAACAGGAAGAACTGAATACAACAGCGAACAGAATTTGTAGCTGGGACACGGAACGTCATGTGAAAGCCACTTGTTGATCCCAGGATTATGCTCATGCCACCACCGTACATTAAGTTGAAGGCTGTCAACCAGGAATCAGCCGCTTTTAAGTACATTCTTGGGTTCTTCCCCAAGATATCTGGGATAAAAATCAAAAGTGGAATTTTTGTTAGACCTCGGATAAAGAATGTGCTTGAGTCTACCGAGCCCTCCAATAAGCTCAGTAGAACTGAGTGAACAGCATGGAATTGTTTCAAAGCAGTTGTCAAAGGCTTCCTGGGCAACCACAGTGCTGAAAACTACCAGCAGCTGGTGCAGGATCTGGAAAAGGTTTTTGGCACCATGGGATGTAGGGTGTCCCTTGATTTTCATACGCTGGACGCTCACCTGGACAAATTCAAGGACAATGTGGGCGCCTACTCAGGAGAATAAGGCGAGCGATTCTACCAATATGTGAAGGAGATAGAGCGGAGGTACAAGGACCACTACAATGAGAAAATGATGGGGGACTATCTGCGGGCTGGTACGGGAGTGTGACCAATACTACAACCACAAATCCAGGAAATCCAGTCATTTCTGACGTGTTTAAGTTACTTTATAACTGTCATTCGTTTTTATTTGTTTGTTTTTGATAAGCTTGTGTCATAAGATAGATATATACTCTGATGATTTAATTGTATGAACTTATGATGATGATGATATGGTTTAACGTCACACACTCCCCCCCCCCTATCGGGAGGCTAGGACGGTGCCCCTCACAGAGGGCTTTGTAGCGTGGAATTTAATGAACCATGCCCTTGGTTCAACTTCGCTGGTGGCAGGATTCGAACCGCCCTCACCTCGACCTTCGCCGCAAGTAACGACGCCCTAACCCGCTCAGCCAGCGAGCTTCTTGATAAATAAAAAGAATCTTGAAAAATATAAAATTTTCGAAATATCAAAGTCCTGATCATAAACCCAAACTTCTAATTAGATTATATATTTTTTGTAATAATGGGATGTAGCAAACTAGGAAATGACACTTAGAACAGGGGAACAAAAAAACTGTTACACGGTGTTATCACCATCACCATCGTCTTCTTTGTCATCACCATCATCACCATTCTCATTATCATCATTAC
>NC_134798.1:5672787-5676438 GCF_046742065.1 Oratosquilla oratoria
GTGTGGAAGGCAGAGGTGTGAGGAGTGAATATGAAGGGGGCGTCCTAGGATGAGATGGATGGAAGGGGTAAAAAGGGCATTACAAAAGAGAGGAATGTCTGTTAAGGAGTTAAAGAAGGACGGGAGGGACAGAAGATAGAGGTGAATGGAGAAGGGTTGTGTATGGATGATGCTGTGATGCATGATGGGGAGTGGGTGGGGGATGGGGGGTGAAGAAGTATGCATGAGAAATAAATTGACGCAGGCCGAAGGGATTTCTCCCCGTCTTCTCCTTTTCTGCATGAGGGGACGGAAAGGGGGGGTCGCCGATTTGATGAAGCGGCCTTGCTGTAGATGTTCTGTGTCTTACGACACTGCTTCTGACCCAGGGCAGTGGACAGAATGCAGGGATGACCCGTCATCCAGGAGGTGCCAAGATGAGAGGGATGTGTAGTGGTTACTACAATCGTCCTTCTTAGAAGCGGTCAGCCTGAAACGAGTCGTAGGGACAAGATATGGGAAGTTTTTCATAGTGGGGAGTCAGAACACACCATTTAGTTTGCCGTGGTATGGTTCCCTTGGGCACATTTGGAATGAGTGTTTCCACACTCTGCGCCGACGGCAGGTATGTTCTTATCGGAAGGCACCCGTAAGATCGAAATGATCACCGCGGTTTATTTACCCTTATGCACCCTTGGGATGAACACTGCCGTGTTCGGTGCAAACAGCTTGGTACTCTTCCTTAAAGAAGCTAGGATATTTATAGTCAATCCCATGACTGATCTGTTTATTGGAAATGGCGATGACGGTATTTACAATAATGGTGGCGAAATTCTGGATTCTTGGTCTCTAGTATACAATTATTCAAAATATATTTACAATGCATAAATATCCTTTTTATAGGATGCAGAGGGATATGTTTTATTTTATTTACACAATGAATTAAGTTAGTATAATGAATATTGTTATCTATATTAACTAAAATTAGTCGAAATCATGTTGGAAGGGGTGACTATAGTTTATTCCGTACTCTGCGATCACGGGTCCTGAAGGGGTAATTACACGTGTTGGCTACAGAACACTACAGGTGGAGGGGAGTGGAAGATGTAGGGGATGGAATGGGTGGGGGTGGTTTCTATACCTTTTTCTTTTTGGGATACCCCCCGTGTAAGGGCGAAAAAAGCCTTTGGTGTATGTATGCATGTATATATATATATATATAATTATATTATATATTTACATATATATGTATATATGAATATATATGAATACATATATTTATATATATATATGTATATATATACAGTATATGCATACATATGTATATATATATATATATATATGTATATATATATATATATATATATATATATATATGTGTGTGTGTGTGTGTGTGTGTGTGTGTGTGTGTGTGTGTGTGTGTGTGTGTGTGTGTGTGTGTGAGTGTGTGTGTGTGTGTGTGTGTGTGTGTGTGTGTGTGTGTGTGTGTGTGTGTGTGTGTGTGTGTGTGTTGCTTACATGTTTCATCCAAACCTTGCAAAGAAAAATAAATTCAGGGCAATATATTTCTCTATGTATTGTCCCTTGCTCCATTTCATTTGCCCCTTTTTTAGAGGGACCTAATACGGTACTCTCATTTCTCTTAGTTGATGTAACCATATAAAAGAAAGAAAACAGAAAAATAGAATAAAAAAAAAGTGGAAGATGCAAACCTACTAGTATATTTTCATTACACCATTTTGAAGAGAGCATCGTATTAACTTCCTTTTCAGGACAGCTCCATATCATTTTATTCTGGTATGTGGTGACAAAGGAGGGGTAAAGGTTAGCTGCCCTAAAAAAAATGTATTTTGTTTATGGTAGTCTTCAATGTCCTCTCTCATGTCTTCCACAAATCCACTAATACCTCTGATGGTTTTATCTATATTCCACCGCGCATATGAATAAAATCGCTTGGCGGTAGATAGGAGGAAGAAAAAGTATCATCATACATGGAAAGATCTAATCAAGTTAAGATTATATCACCTTCGCCCCGGAGTTGAATAGAATAGACTGACGGCAGACAGAACAAAAAGCGAAATACAATTCAGTACGGAAAGAAAGACTCCGCCTTTTGCCCTCGTGAGTTTGTCCCCTAGGCTGAGTAAAGTCACCTGCTGCCGACACCAGAATAAGCATAAAGGCCGAATGTTAACATTCAAAGGATAATACGAGATAGATTTAACTCTACTGTCTTGAGGTGTTTCCCTTTGCTGAATAAAATAGCCTGACGGTAGACAGAATAAACACCTAAAACGAGTGTCAAACTAGAAGTCGTTTGGAAAGTACTGGGGAAGGAGATAGGGAGTTCAGTCCCTCATTAACAGAGTGGGGAATTTTGAGTCAGCTCACCTCGCCTTGGGTCAGGATGGGCCGGGTCAGGTCGGGTTGGGTTGGGTTAGGCCGGATCAGGTCGGATCGGGTCGGGTCGTGTCGAGTCGGGTTGGGTCAGATCGAAGCGGGTTGGGCCGGGTCGGTTCGGATCGGGTCGGAGCGGGCTGGGTCGGGGCGGATAGCGTCGAGTCAGGTCAGGTCGGGTCGGGTCGGGTCGGGTCACCTCGGGTCACCTCGGCTCGACTCAGGTCGAATCATCCCGGGTTACCTCGGCTCACCTCGACTCGGCAGTTCCGTATGTCGAGGCGGTCTTCAACTTCATCAGAGAGATCTCTCGCCGAGGCCGGCGACCGAAGAGGCCAGAGTGTTTGTGAGGCAAACAAGTGCGTGGGATATTAAATGCATATGATGATGATGATGATGATGATGCTCGGGGTCCGACGAGTACAGACAGAGACGAAGACGGGGACGGGGACGAGGACGGGGACGGGGATGACGGGGACGGGGATGACGGGGACGGGGACGGGGACGAGGACGGGGACGGGGACGGGGACGGGGACGGGGATGACGGGGACGGGGATGACGGGGAGGGGATGACAGGGACGGGGATGACGGGGACATGGACGGAGAAAGGACCGGGGGCGGGGATGACGGGCACGGGGATGACTGGGACGGGGATGACGGGGACGGGGATGACGGGGACGGGGATGAAGGGGACGGGGACGGGGATGACGGGGACGGGGATGACGGGAACGGGGACGGGAACGGGGACGGGAACGGGGACGGGAACGGGGACGGGGACGGGGACGGGGACGGGGACGGGGACGGGGACGGGGACGGGGACCGGGGACGGGGACAGGGACGGGGGCCGGGGACGGGGACGGGGACGGGGACGGGGATCGGGAACGGGAACGGGAACGGGAGAACGGGGACGGGGACGGGGCCGGGGACGTGGACGGGGACGTGGACGGGTGACGGGGACGGGGACGGGGACGGGGACGGGGACGGGGAACGGGGACGGGGAAGGGGACCGGGGACGGGCACGGGGACGGGGGACGGGACAATGAGGAACGGGAACGGCGGTGAGGGGACGGGGGCGGGGACCGGGGACGGGGACAGGGACCGGGGAGAGGGACTGGGGACTAGGGACCGGGGACTAGGGACCGGGGACTGGGGACCGGGGACGGGGATGGGGACGTGGATGGGGACGGTGCTGGGGACCGGGAACGGGGACGGGGATGGGGGACCGAGGAAGGAGGTGGGGGTGGGGATGGGAAAGAGGGCGGGACGGGGACGGGG
>NC_134798.1:5676938-5684438 GCF_046742065.1 Oratosquilla oratoria
GTACGAGGTAAAGGTGGGACTTCGTCAGGGATGCGTTATGTCGCCCTGGCTGTTCAACTTGTACATGGATGGGGTGGTGCGAGAGGTAAATGCAAGGATGGTGGGTCAGAGATTGGAGACGGTTAAAGAAAATGGAGAAAAGTGGGAGGTGAGCCAGCTGTTGTTTGTGGATGACACTATGCTTGTGGCAGGATCGGAGGAGGGATTGAGAAAGTTGGTGAAAGATAAATTTGGGTTAAAGTAAGGTGATGAGATGTACAAGGGGTGAAATTGGCAGCAGACTGGAAGTGAGCATTAAGGGAGAGCGACTGGAGGAAATGGATAGTTTTAAATACTTGGGTGCAAATGTGGCAGGAAAAGGTAGAGTAAAGGTGGAGGTAGAATGTAGATTGAGAGAAGTGAGTAAATGCCTTGGTGGATTAAAAAGTGTAATGAGGAATAAACATTTGGGGATGGATGCTAAGAGGAGACATATGAAGGAGTGATTGTGCCAACAGCACTGTATGGGGCAGAAACATGGAACATAAGAGAGGAGAAAAGGAGTTTGAATGTGTTTGGGATGAAGTGTCTGAGAAGTATGATGGGGGTTACTAGGCTAGATAGAGTGAGAAATGAGGAGGTGAGGAGGAGAACAGGGGTGGAAAGGGAGTTGGGAGATAGGGTTGATAAAAGAGTATTGGGATGGTTTGGACACATGGAAAGAATGAGTGAAGAAAGACTAGTAAAAGAGGTATGGAAGGCAGATGTGGAGGGAGTGAACATGAGGGGACGTCCTAGGATGAGGTGGATGGATGGGGTGAGGGGGGCTTTGGGGAAGAGGGGAATGTCTGTTGAGGAAGGACGGGAGAGGACAGAAGACAGGGGTGAATGGAGAATGGTTGTATGGTATGGTATGATGTTGTGATAGCATGAGGTGGAGTGGGTGGGGGGAATGTGGAGTGAGGTAGTATGTGTGAGCAAAATTTGACGCAGCCTGAAAGGATTTCTCCCTGTCTTCTCCTTTTATGCACGGGGGACGGAGAGGGGGGTCGCCGATTTAATGAAGCGGCCTTGCTGTGGATGTGCTGTGAGTTGCGACACTGCCTCTGACCCAGGGCAGTGAACAAGGTGCAGGGATGACCCGTCATCCAGGAGGTGCTAAGATAAGAGGGAGGGTGGAGGGGTGTGGAGTGTATTTAGGGATGGAATGGGTGGGAATTTCTTTGTGCCTTTTTCTTTTTGGCTACTTCCCTTGAAAGGGGGAAAAAGCCTTCGTATATATATGTATGTATGTATGTATGTATGTATGTATGTATGTATGTATGTATGTATGAATAGAGGTGGCCCAAGAACACCCATAAAACACCCATAAAGGTCCAAAATATCCCCTCAGAGGATAAAATGTCATGCCTTAGGCGATCGGCTAGGCTTAGGAACCAACCAAATAGCGCCAGCCAAACAGAGGAGAGTCATTAAGTGACCTCTCAACGTTTTTCCTTTATACATATCTATACTCGTCTTGGTCACACTTCCCTTCATTCCAACTGAGGATGCATAACGATCTGCGAAACGTCTTGGGTTTATTATACTGTGTTTTGTTTATTTTTATTCATTTTGTATATAACATAGACTTCTATGTTAATATAAGTTACCAATGTCAATTGGAAATTTGCTTCTTCCCCTCTCATTTCCCCAGAAATCTACTTTCCGAAAGCTAGAAAGCTTAAGAAAGAAATTAATCTCTAATGAATTTGCTGTCGTTTTCAACAGAATATATATATATATGTATATATATATATATATATATATATATATATATATATATATATATATATATATATATTGGTGAAGCGTGGCAGGAGATTCTCTCTGAGGCATATTCTGTTAAAAACGACAGCAAAAGAATTATTGATTAGTTTTTTCCGTGAGCTCTCAAGCTTGCGAAAAGTAGATTTTTGGTAGGGGGAAAGGGAGTAAATCAGATTTCCAAAATTCATAGGAAACACAAAAGTTATAATAGACACAAAAGTATAGTACACAATAAACACAATACAAGAAATTAATACAAGAAATACAGCAAAAAACAAAATACAAGCACAACAAAATAGTTATCAAGACGTTTCGCAGATCTTTCTGCATCCTCAGTTGAAGTGAAAAGAAAGGGAAAGGGAAAGGGAAAGGGAGCCAAAGACTGAGAAGCAGATTGGCGCCGAACCCGGGAGTGACCTCCCCGAGTACCATTTCCGCCAACTTGTGATCTCTCCCAGTGTTTGTGGTCCTGCGTGTGACTTCCCCCAGTTGCAACACGGTGACTTCTGTAAAATATGCTCCCTTTCCCTTTCTTTTCACTTCAACTGAGGATGCAGAAAGATCTGCGAAACGTCTTGATAACTATTTTGTTGTGCTTGTATTTTGTTTTTTGCTGTATTTCTTGTATTAATTTCTTGTATTGTGTTTATTGTGTACTATACTTTTGTGTCTATTATAACTTTTGTGTTTCCTATGAATTTTGGAAATCTGATTTACTCCCTTTCCCCCTACCAAAAATCTACTTTTCGCAAGCTTGAGAGCTCACGGAAAAAACTAATCAATAATTCTTTTGCTGTCGTATATATATATATATATATATATATATATGTATATATACATCGGGACCCATAGTGTAGAAAGATACTTCCTTTGAGAAGTGGAGGGCCCGTGGAGGGGTTGGAAAAACTTGTCTGGATATAGACGCGTGTGTGGTGATGGTGGGTGGGCGGTCAACTCGTCCGCGCGTGGTAGCGGTCCTGGAATGGGGCTTTTGTCCGTGGTGCTGGGCGTTGGAGGGTGGGTGATCAACTTGCCCGCGCGTGATAGTTATGCTGGGACGGGACTTTTGTCCGTGGTGCTGGAGGAGGATTTCTGTGGCTAGTAATAATGTTACTGGCTACGTTGGAGTTGATTGCCTCGTAGTAATGTTGCTGGCTAGGCTGGAGTTGATTGCCTTATAGTAATGTTGCTGGCTATGTTGGATCGAGTCCCTGGGTAGACTTGAGTTGAGGAGTGGAGCTGCGTTGTAGACGATCTTTGTTACCGATCGCTGTTACAAGAATGTTAAGTTGTGGCGATCTTCGTATCCCAGCGGCGATGTAAGTAGCGGAGCAAGTAAAGGCCGTATAGTCTTACACATTTACTCTAGGCAATCGCAGCCAGTTGTCTTATGCATAGCCAGTCGTGTTCTGCGATAAGAAGCAAGACAACTGACCACGAAGGCTGTGACAACTGCCACTACATCAGTTTTTTGTCGTGCAGTAATATTTACAATGTGGCAGAAGTAGGTATTTACATGGTTGAGGGATACACTCAATATTAAACAAAAGTATATACAATTATGATACATAGAAGGACATGGCATATTTCATATTTTGATAATACATGGTGGAAAATAAAATATAAGGATTCTTTCTGTGGACGTACGCGTCTCAACAATCGTCTCTTGTACGGACCAGATGTCCTAAGAGGTCAAGGTCAGCTCGTCCTAATTCCATTGTTAAGTGGCCTCTGGTCGGGGTCTGGTTAGACCTGACGCTCAACAGCCGTTTGGTGCTGCTGCTGCGACGTACGCGACGTCGTATGCTTGATATCTATCTTCTCGTAGTGTGACGTCCTGTGACGTGTAATATATCTTCTTCCAACAGACTACACAGACAGATACAGACACAGGTAAACAGGCACAGTTAGGCACAGCCGGACAGACAAAGACGGGCACAGACAGGCATAGACAGACAGACGGACACCGACAGACATACATCCACAGACAGACAGGCAGGTACAGATAGACAAACACAAACAGACAGGCTCAGACAGACAGACAGAAGCATACAAAGAGGCCCAGACAAACTCAGTCAGACAGACAGACATAGACAGACACAAAGTAGTGACGAAGTATAAAGGTTCGGTTAAAGTTAACGATATTGTATGGTAGGAAGATCAGTTGTATTAGAGAAAAGAAAGTATCAGGGACTATGCCAGAGGAAAGGATAGGAGAGGAGAGAGGGGGGAGAGTAGAGGAGAGACGGGGGAGAGTAGGGAAGAGAAGAGAAGGGGAGAATAGAGGAGAGGAGAGAGGGGGAGAGTAGAGGAGAGACGAGGAGAGTAGGGGAAAGAAGAGAAGGGAGGGGGAGAGTAAAGGAGAGGAGAGAGGGGGGAAAGAAGAAGAAAGTGAGAAAAGTCAGGACCAATCATGGACACGATAGGAAAAAGAACCAATCGTGTACACGAAAAAAGGAAACAAAAACGAATAAAAAAAAGACCTATAGGAAAAAAATGAGTAGAAGGGAGAAGGAAAAGGGAGAAGGGAGAAGGAGAAGAAGGAGAAGGAGGAGAAGGAGAAGGAGGAGAAGGAGGAGAAGGAGAAGGAGGAGAAGGAGGAGAAGGAGAAGGAGGAGAAGGAGAAGGAGAAGGAGGAGAAGGAGAAGGAGGAGAAGGAGAAGGAGAAGGAGAAGAAGGAGAAGAAGGAGGAGGAGGAGGAGAAGAAGGAGGAGGAGGAGGAAAAGAAGGAGGAGGAGAAGACGAAGAAGAAGAAGACGAAGAAGACGAAGACGAAGACGAAGACGAAGACGAAGACGAAGACAAAGACGAAGAAGAAGAAGGAGGAGAAGAAGAAGAAGAAGAAATGCATGTCCAGGAATGTAAAAGAGAAAGAATAATCCAGACCCAGTTGCCTTGAGGGAGATGAAAAACAAGTAAAGCAAAACAGGATAAATCGTAAAAAAAAAAAAGACCGAATAAGAAAAACCCAAGAACACACACAGGCGAAAAGAATAGGAGAACAATGGGGACAATCATATAAGCAGGTCGTACTATTGACCCAAAGATCTTACCAGATTTTCCATAAAACATCGCTCAGTATCTGGAATCGCCGAGGGGTCACCCGTGTTGGCTACGGGGAAAAACTGCAGACTGCACTAGGTAAACGAAGTATTTTGAAACCTTTGACAAGACATTAATATGAGAATAGGCGTCGCCGAGGTCTGATATATAAAACATAGTTAGATGATTGATGCCGAGCCAAGTCTGTAGGGAGTACGCAACGAAAAAGAACAATGAAATATGGAAACGGAAAAAATCCAAGAATACTTCGTAACTGTGGGACGTATGAGTGTCAATAAAACCCTTAAAGTATTAACTGCACGAAAGATATGAGATCCACCACTCGGGGAGGGGGGCGGAAGGAGAGGGAGAAGAGAGAAGAATAAGACAGGGAAAGGAGAGATGAGAAGAGAAGAGTAAGAGAAAAGATGAGAAGGAAAAGAGAAAATAAGAGGGATGGCAAAGAGAAAGGAGAAAGAGTACACAGACAGACACACACACACACACACACACACACACACACACACACACACACACACACACACACACACACACACACACACACATATATATATATATATATATATATATATATATATATACATATATATGTATACATACATATAAATATATATATATATATATATATATATATATATATGTGTGTGTGTGTGTGTGTGTGTGTGTGTGTGTGTGTGTGTGTGTGTGTGTGTGTGTGTGTGTGTGTGTGTGTGTGTGTGTGTGTGTGAGACTGGGTGGAGGAAGAATAAGTGAAGATGGGCTGGAACTTTTTATTGCTTATACGTTTCGACCGACTCGGTCTTCTTCAGTAAGCTGTCTACAAACAGTTTGGACCATTTATACATCCGAGGACGGGAACATGGACAGGTCATCCCGCTGGCTGTCTGGGGATTCCCTTTCCCGTATCATGCATACCTTTCCCAATTGTATTTATAATTAATATACTTGCTGCCTCTGACAAACAAACTAAACCTTCCCTGCCATTGATATTTTCATAAGAATTAATGTAGGCAGCTTCAACAGTCTTCCTCATGATGAGCATCTACCGCAAGGAATGCGATAGATGCTCATCTTCGTATTACGGCGAGTCAGGTCGAGGCGTCGAGAAACGCATAGCCGAGCACAAACGCGACTTGAGGTCACACAGGACGTCTAACTCACTCGTCCAGCATGCTGACCAATCTGGACATTTGCCCCACTGGGATGGAGTCGAGGTTTTACACACGGGATTAAGGAGAGACATGAGGAAGACTGTTGAAGCTGCCTACATTAATTATTATGAAAATATCAATGGCAGGGAAGGTTTTGTTTGTTTGTCAAAGGCAGCAAGTAAATTAATTATATTACAATTGGGAAAAGTATGCATGATACGGGAAAGGGAATCCCCAGACAGCCAGCGGGATGACCTGTCCATGTTCCCGTCCTCGGATGTATAAATGTGTGGTCCAAGCTGTTTGTAGACAGCTTACTGAAGAAGACCGAGTCGGTCGAAACGTATAAGCAATAAAAAGTTCCAGCCCATCTTCGCTTATTCTTCCTTCTCCACCCAGTCTCTCATCTGTCTAAACCATTCATCATATATATGTATATATACATATATATATTTACATATACACACACATATATATAAATATATATATATATATATGCATATACACACATATATACATATATATATATATATATATAGACATATATATCATATATATATATTATATATATATATTTATATGCATACATTACATATATATAGACATATATATATATATATTATATATACATTACATATGTATATATATATATATATATATATATATGTATATATATATATATACATATATATATATATATACATATATATATATATATATATATATATATATGTATATATATGTATATATATAAATATATACATATACACACATATATATATACATATATATAAATATATATACATATATATATGTATATACATATATATATATATATATGTATATATATACATATATGTATATATATACATATATACATGTATATACATATATATATATATGTATATATATATATATATATATGTATATACATATACATATATATATACATATATATTGTATATACATATGTATATTATACATACATATACCAAGGCTTTTTCCCCCTTCCAAGGGAG
This sequence comes from Oratosquilla oratoria, assembly GCF_046742065.1. Taxonomy (NCBI): domain Eukaryota; kingdom Metazoa; phylum Arthropoda; class Malacostraca; order Stomatopoda; family Squillidae; genus Oratosquilla; species Oratosquilla oratoria. The sequence goes on from NC_134798.1 coordinate 5,683,960, forward strand.
GTAGCCAAAAAGGGAAAGGCATAAAAACACTCCCACCCATTTCATCCCTAAATACACTCCACACCCCTACCACCCTTCCTCTTATCTGAGCACCTCCTGGATGACGGGTCATCCCTGCACCCCGCCCACCGCCCTGGGTCAGAAGCAGTGTCGCAAGACACAGTACATCCACAGCAAGGCCGCTTCATTTAATCGGCGACCCCCCCTCTCCGTCCCCCTTTGCATATAAGGCGAGGACGGGGAGAAATCCCTTCGGGCTGCGTCAAATTTACTCACACATACTACCCCACCCCCCACCCCCCCGCCCATTCCTCCTCATGCAGTCACAACATCATCCATATACAACCATTCTCCACTCACCTCTGTCTTCCGTCCTCTCCCTTCCTTCCTCAACAGACATTCCCCTCTTCCCCAAAGCCCCCTTCACCCCATCCATCCACCTCATCCTAGGACGTCCCCTCATGTTCACTCCCTCCACA
>NC_134798.1:5689438-5704438 GCF_046742065.1 Oratosquilla oratoria
TAATCGCCTTCGTTAGTTTCCAAGTCTCACACCCGTAGATTATTGCTGGTAGAATGCACTGATTACAAACTTTACGTTTCAAACATAAAGGCAAAGAGCCTCTCAGGATTTTATTATATTTACTAAACACTTTCCAACCAATTGTAATACGTCTTTTTATTTCATGATCATGATCTTTCGTCACTTTCACCATCTGGCCTAAATAATTATACTCTTCAACTTCTTCAAGACTCTCACCATCGATTATAATCTCTTTACTTTGAACTTTCGTGTTGAACATTAGTTTTACTCTTATTCATGTTTAAACCTACTTTGAGACTTTCTTTGCTCAGATCACTTAGCATATCTTGCAAGTCTTCTGATCTTTCTGAAATAAGAACAATGTCATCCGCAAATCTTAGATGGCTCAAATATTCGCCATTAATCTTCAAACCTTTCTCTTCCCAACTTAACCTTCTGAAGATCTCTTCCAAACAAGCTGTAAATAATTTGGGTGAAATGGTATCGCCCTGCCGTACTCCTTTCTCAATCATGATATTTTCTGTATTTTTATGTAGTCGAATTATGGCATTACCTTTCGCTTAAATATTTTCTAAAAATCTTATAATTTGTTCGTTTGTACCCTACTTGCGCAACGAGTTTAGTATTGCTATTTATTCTACCAAGTCAAAGACCTTCTTGTAAGCTACAAAAGCTAAACAGATAGGTATGTTGTATTCTGTCGTTTTCTCGATTAGTCAGTTCATCGCCTGCCTATTCTCTCGGTTGGTTTCCATCTAAAACTTGACTTAGTCTATTTGTAAGGATGTTGGAGAATACTTTATATACATTTGATAGAAAGCTAATCGGTCGATAGTTACTAAGGTCCTTCTGGTCTCCTTTTTTATGAAGCAAAATCACTATAGCATTGCACCACGATTCAGGAACGCTTCTTATGACGTATGCACTGGGTGTACAACTGAGCCAACCTAATATCAACAGATCCATCGATAAACCAGCTTCCCCAGGTGCTTCTCTTCGTTTCATGATTTTTAGAGTAAATTCTACTTCTTCCTTTGTAATCTCTAGCACGTTACTAACGTCTACAGATGAATTTACTGACTTAACTACTGTCTTCGACATGTAAAGCTCTTGGTAAAATTCTTCTACTCTTTTTACCATTCTGTCTCTACACTTAATGATTTCTCCATTCCTATCTTTTAAACATATCCTTTGCTGGTTTCTTAAAGCATGTCTGCGCTCGCTTGCTTTAATACTTTTACCTTTCCGAATAGTTTCCTCTATTTCATCCATGTTTCTTTTCCCTTTTTTTTTTTTTAATCTGTCTTTTGTTGATAAGCTTGTTTAGTTCTACTCTATTTCGTCTCTCCTGCTTTTAATCTGCATGGTCCTTCTTCTTTTGATTGGGTATTTTGTAGCTTTGGAGTATTTGTTTTCTCTAATACTTTTAGTAATTTTTATTCTCTGCTAATTCCCTAATGATATTCACTAAATTCAAATTCATATCTTCGGCGGTGTCCTCGTAAGTATTTAGAGCTTCGAATCTGTTTTTAATTTCTAATTGAAATTTTTTCTTATTATCCTTAATCTTTTTAAGGCTTATTTTCTTCTTTTTAAACTAGTTTATTTCTCTTGGTTCTGAAATTGAATTTAGCTGCGCTACCTACCATTCTATGATCACTACCTATCTTGACTTTATTTATCACCGTAACGTTGCTAGCGCTCTTGTTCTCATATCCTAATATAAAATCTACTTCATTCTGCAGGTCCATTTGCGACTACGCGCTTTACGAAGAAAGTGTTCATTATCCTCATTTTGTTGTTCTCTGCAAAATCGACAAACGTCTCCCCTCTGTCATTCCTTTCACCTACTTCAAACTTACCAATGCACGACTCGTCTCCCATCTGCTTCCCCACTTTTGCATTAAAGTTGTCTATTACCAACGTGTACTTACTTTTTTCTTAATCCGTTACCTGACTTAAATCATCATAGAAGGACTCAATTTCATTGTCTGAACTGTGTGAAGTTGGTGCATAAACTTGAACTATTTTTAGAGTGTACATTTTACACAGTCTGATCACAATCCAAACTACTGAACTTGACTACGCTACCAGCAACTTCTCGGTTTATCAAAAATCCTACTCAACTGGGCCTTTCTTTGTCCTTACCTCTATAGTAGAACAGGTGGTGACCATCTTCTAATTGTGTCAGCTTTTCTTTTAGTCTTCGGACTTCGCTTAGTTCTACGATATTCCACTTGATTTTGTCTAGTTCTTCCACTAAACTGTCCAGCCTGTGGTCTTCTGAGACAGCTCTTACGTTGTAAGTATAGATCTTCATATTTTTCATGTATTTTAATGTCCAAGACTTACACAATAACAACCTACTAAACGAAAACCAACACGGATTTACACGAGGACGAGGAACACACACAGCCATAGCCACACTATACGAAACAATAGCCATAAGCCAACGACACAAACACGGATGTAACATAGTATCACGAGACATAACCAAAGCATTTGACAAAATATGGCACACAGGACTCAAATACAAAATACACCAAACACACCTCCCAGACATATTAACAAGAATACTTTGCAATTACATCGACAACAGACAAGCACAAATACGAATACGTCATTACACAGGAAGACCCTTTAACATATACAGCGGAGTCCCTCAAAGAAGCATCCTTTCACCTGCATTATTCAACCTCTACACACACGACACCCCCACACCAACACACGGAGTCACACACATACAATTTGCAGACGACCTAACACAGATAATAATATACCCAAACAAAAAAGGCAAAAACATGTTAGCACTAAAAACAAGCAGAACAATAGAAACAATAAACACTTACGAACAACAATGGAAAATACAAACACAATAAAATTCCAACTACTAAACATATCAACACAGAAATATGGATAGGAGACACGCATATACACAAACGAAGAAACATAAAAATACTAGGACTAACACTTGGAACCAGAGGTCTACAAACACACACAAACAACAGGAAGCTTCAAGCAGAAAAAACATTACACACACTAAAACGATTCAGAAACCTAGACACCAAACTCATATTAAGACTATACAAAGTACTTATACGACCTCAACTTGAATACATGCCAATAACAACAATCACATTAAAACCAAGCCAATTCCAGAAACTACAGTCAGTACAAAACAAAACACTACGATTCGCCACACACTCCATACCCCATACCTTAACACAATAGAAGAACTACACATACAACACAAACTCGAACCACTTAACACAAGACTCTACAGACTAGCTTACAGAACATGGAACAGACTCACAATCATATAAACCCAGAACTAGTACAAACCAGCGAAGACATAGACACAGAACACGGACACGATCACAACTGGTAGCGTAGAGTGTCCCCCATCATAAACAGCCCTCCACCCGAACAAAAATACATACTCTAAACATAAACAAACACACAAAAACATTACTATCTTTAATCGTTCTACTAACCCTACTAACTATTATCATTATTGTTATTAGATAAATAGATGATAGCACGTGCGAACCAATCGCACGTGATATCATCTAAATCAATGAGTATGGTACTAGGAGTCACTACCCTCCCCCCAACATCGAATGTATAAACAAGAAAAATCACTAGACGTCACCCCAATGGGAAAAAAGAAACATACTCATTGATACATGTATATATATATGTATTAAAAAAAAAGTACAAGATTCAAGCCTTAAATTACATGCATAGGCACTAGCTTCTATAAACAAAATTAAATCAAATAAGTATCAAGGTAGCAAGTGGGTCTGCCCCACATCTATTATAACTCTAACTTCCTTCCATTTCCTCCTTACCTCTTGCACACATACCCCCCTCCCCCCCTCTCCTCCATCTTACCTATCCTATCTTAGCTAGCTAGCTACTTCACTCTTCTCCCAGCCTCCAAGAATGTAGACGTCCTTGATTCACCATGAAGTCTTCTCACACTGAAGTAGCCTCCGGTTGCGGTGAAAAATTTAAGATTTCGGAATCATTGTTCAACAGTTACACACTTACTTAAGAATAGCAATTGTCAGCACGCATCAGAGAGTTCCTTTTCCTTTGCACTATGCATGATTTAATTCATAATCTGAACCATGAAGAAAAGGAATCCTTTTTTAAATTGAAGAACCTTCACTTGAAGATAGTCAAATATATCAGCACAGCTGACTTCAACAAAAATTATCTTCTCGAGAACCTATGCTCCAGAAACACACACACATACACACACACACACACACACACACACACACACACACACACACACACACACACACACACACACACACACACACACACACACACATACATTCTAGTAATGTCTCCTATCCTCTCATTACTAGAATGCTCAGGAGCACAGAAGTAGAAGCAGCGATAACATCGGGAACGAAGATCGATGATATATTAAGAAACGGAACCAAGATGAGGGGTAGTGAGGACAGCGTCGTGTATAAGATCCTATGCACCCTCATGCGATAAAGCATATTATGGAGAGACGAAGAAGGGGCTTAACACAAGGATCAGGGAACATAAGGCCGACCTCCGTCACCAAAGGCTCACCAATGCAATGGTGGTGCATGTAGACGAATCTGGGCACCTCCCACAATGGAACCGAGCCGAGGTATTACACAAAGGTATGGATAAGAAGACCAGGAAATCCATAGAAGCTGCATACATCACTACTCGTCCCAACATCAACAGTAAGGCTGGGAGCTTCACCTGGGCTAAATCCTCGGCGAGTATAGCGCTTCACGATTGGCTATCTCAGCGGGCCAATCAGAACACAGCGTTCTACGCTCGTATACCCCTTGAGCCGCCAAGCGTGTATATAAACTCTGCACGATCTAGAGCATAGCTCCCCTTCCCGTAAAATACAACTAGGTAAATACACACACACACACACGCGCGCACACACACACACACACACACACACACACACACACACACACACACACACACACACACACACACACACACACACACACACACACACACACACACACACACGCATATATATATATATATATATATATATATATATATATATATATATATATATACATATATATGTGTGTATATATATGTATATATATATGTGTATATATATATAAATACGTGTATATATATATATATATATATATATATAAATATCATTAAACTGAAGATTTCTTTTTAATATTGCCACCCTACATATGCATAAATAGAAGCAATTATGTGGTATTAGTAATTCAAAACTGGGAGTCAGTGGTAAACGACTTAATTGTACTGTAGGGAGGTTTTTCTTACGACATAAATTAGATTTAAGTCCGAGTTTCAAATCTTTCAGAAAAGAAAGAGGAAGAGGAGGAAGGGATGCAGAGTTAAAAGAATTTTGAAAGCAGAAGGTCGGGAGGAGAAAAAATTGCAAACAACCATATCAAAGTAGGAATAGAGCAATCAAAAGAGTGGTGTAGGGTCTGACAAAATAATGAAGATTTGTATTAAATCAATTTATCTGGGTAAATTTGTCAACCTCTGACCGAATGAAGAACTGGGGACAGCGAAGGGCAATTAGCCGGTCAGATCTCAAAAAACCTATTATAGTTTTTTAATGAGAAATCATAACATGGAAAGGAGAAGCGAGATTAGAAGAAGAATAGAATGCAAGGAGCCTACGCCAGAAGGCGCGTAGTTGCGGCCGAAGCCGTCACCTTTGCCCTATTATGTTCTTAGACTGTTGGGGAAGGTGATTAACAGACGTTGCTGGGAATTGGATAGAAGTGCGGGAGTCGAACCCACAACTAAGCGAATGCTAGACCAGCACGATTCTTATTATGCCACCAGGAGTGAAATACTGTCACGCTTGTGATGTTGACAGGATTCTCGTCAGAATGTGAATAATCTCCAACTTGTAAACATCTCTTAAATAAGACATATTTAGAAAAACTTGTAATTCTTGATATTTGGCCCCACATACAATTATCAGTATGCTAAAATAGAAGAATTGGGCGTATGAATTGAATCACTTGTGTGTAACGAAAGAATGCTGGCTTAAGCCCTCGTCACACATTCAAGATTTTCGTCAAATGTTGTAAATTTGAGAAGCTGGAAGATGACTTAGCTTACAGTATTCTAAATTTACCTAAGGACAGTTCAATAATGTGTCTAATATTCTTATGGGTTTGACTTTTCTCAGTTCGTCATTCAGCTTCTCACTATATGACACAAAGGTTATTTGACATTTGGAGATTCGAAAGATAAAAGATTGTAACGTATGTTGGAACGTTGTGTCAACATACATTTAGAATGCTCTCGCTTCAAGCTGATGAATAAAGATTAAATCCGCGTGTATTTTTCTATCTTTTTATTTTTTTCTTTAACTATTCCTGGAAATAATGACGGGTACCTACAAATAGTTTTCTTGCATGATGAATGAGAGGAAAAATAACTTTCCTGGCGCTCATCTTTAAATCCTGTCAGAATCCTCATCCTCTTAAGTAGAAAATTATTATAAACATTTATTTCAGACATAGAACTCTCATTCCACATTCAACAAAGGCTGGTGTCACACTGTCAGGCTCCGCTGTTGCGGCCTCTTGTTGGCTATTATAGCAAAGTCTCCCGTATGAGTTAATTGACTCGAAAGGTTATGATAGTATTTCAACTAGGGGGGGGGAGATGGTGGGCGTTATATCAAGTTCTGGTTAGCGCCAGGTGATTTTATCAAGCTAATTAAACTTCTCCAGTATCTGGCCGCATCCGGCGCTGCCGCATAGTATGAAACCGGCATCAGAGTTTCTTTCCTTGTGTTTCAGTTTAGCATTGATTAACCTGTTGAACAGTTCAGGTTCATCTTCCCATTAACTGATAACAGGGTTTTTTTCAGATAACCTTTCTCTCTTTTTAACTATTCATTTGTAACCATTTCGTAGCTTTCCTTTGTTCCATTGTATCTTTTCATCCTCCGTTTCTCTCTGAAAGTTTTGCTGTTTCACATTTCTTGTTAAACCAGTCATCTATATCATCCATCAATACTGTGTGTATATGTCTTTGCCTGTTTGTCTGTCCGTCTGTCTGTCTGTGTCTCTGTCACTGCCTCTGTCCACCCGTGCGTATGTGCGTAGGTAAACACGCGTATGGGTGATCTGTACATCTGAACTTATTTTTCCAACACCGACAACCTCTACACGTCTTTTATGATCGCAAGTGGAGGCAGTAAACGATCTCCTAAAGTGCCCTCGACCGACCACGGGCCATCCCTCCCTCCCTCCTCCCTCCTGGATTTTTCCTCCGCCGCGTAGACGAGCCAGCGGACAGTATCACCTCCCATTTTTCTCTCCCTCTCCTCTCTTTTTATCTCTATTTTTTCCTCTCTCATTGACCGAGATAAGAGGAGAGGACCTCCGCTGTCCTGATCGACCTGATAATAAGAAAAGCGTCCGTGAGGACGACGACGACGATGATGATGACATTAGGAACTCTCATTCGGGGTTTCTTATTTCTAAGATGAGAAATCCAACGCAAAATGACAAAAGGTCTGGCGTGTGTGTGTGGGGCGGTGTATGTGGGGGTGAGGATGGGGTGTTGGGGTGGGTGAGGGGGTATAAGAGAGAAAAACAAGAGGTGAGGTACTGCAGATATATGGGATAGGAGAAAAGCTGTTAAGAGCAGTCAAGGGTTTTTACGAGAGTAGTAGAGCTTGTGTTAGGATTAGAAATGGAGAGAGTGAATGGTTTGAGGTAAAGGTGGGACTTCGTCAGGGATGTGTTATGTCACCCTGGCTGTTCAATCTTTACATGGATGGGGTGGTGCGAGAGGTGAATGCAAGGGTAGTGGGTCAGGGGTTGGAGATGATTAAAGAAAATAGATAAAAGTGAGAGGTGAGCCAGTTGTTGTTTGCTGACGACTTTGCGCTTGTAGCAGGATCAGAGGAGGGATCGAGGAAGTTAGTGGCAGAGTTTGAGAAGGTGTGTGAAAGAAGGAAGCTGAAGATGAATGTGGGTAAAAGTAAGGTGATGAGATGTACAAGGGGAGAGAGTGACAGCAGGCTGGAGGTGAGCATTAAGGGTAAAAGACTGGAGGAAGTGGATAGTTTTAGATATTTGAGTGCGAATGTGGCAGGAAAGGGAGGAGTGGGGGTGAAGGTAGAATGTAGATTGAGAGAAGCAAGTAAATGCCTTGGTAGATTGAAAAGTGGAGTGAGAAACAGACATCTGGGCATGGATGCTAAGAGGAGGTTGTATGAAGGAGTGATTGTACCGACAGCACTGTACGGGGTAGAAACATGGAACTAGAGAGAGGTAGAGAGAAGGAGTTTGAATGTGTTTGACATGAAATGTCTGAGAAGTATGATAGGGGTTAATGGGCTAGAGTAAGAAATTATATAGACTATGGACTAAAATCTACTGTTTCCAAATTTGCTGATGATACAAAACTGTGCGGAGTGGCAAATGATCACTCAAACCTATTAGATATTCAAGATTCAGATAAATTACAGCAATGTTCTGAAAAGTGGCTAATGAAATTTAACACAAGTAAATGCAAGGTAATTCACATAGGTAAAAATAACAGTAAGTACGATTACAAGTGATTTGGGAATTCGTTAACAAAAGTGGATAGTGAACAGGATCTCGACGTTATTATCAGTAACGATCTCAAATCATCTAAGCAATGTATTTCACCTTCTGAGAAAACAAATAAGATTCTAGTACTGATTGCGCGGTCTTTTGATTTCAAAAGTCCATCACTCATTAACAAGCTATATAAATCGTTAGTTCGTCCACATTTGGAATATGCTGTTTCCGTATGGTCATCGAATCTCATTAAAGACATTAAAGACTAGAAAAAGTAAAACGGCGAGCCACAAAACTTATTCCAAATTTCAAAAATAAATCATACGAAAATCGACTAAAACACATGAATCTGTTTTCCCTAAAAAAGCGTAGACTCAGAGGTGACTTGATACAGGTCTTTAAGATTATAAAAGGAATTGACAACATCAAAAGTGACCAAATTTTCCCATTAAATGAGAATCCGACAAGAAACAATGGTCTCAAACTGTCCGGAAATAGATTCAATTTGGAAGTAGGTAGAAACAACTTTGCCAACCGTGTAGTTAATGAATGGAATAAACTTCCTGCACAGGTAGTGCAATGTAGTTAAGTTCGAAGCTTTAAGAATCATTTAGATAAATACCTAAATAAGATGCTGTAATGATTATAATTTATCTTATATTATTTGGTTTTGTTTTGTTGTCATTTGTCTGTCTGATTTTAATCAATTATTAGTTATATTTCAATTTATTATTATTTACTATTTACCTGTTTATTTATTATTTAACTATACCTATGCATTTATTTATGTACTTTATTTGTTATTTACATTATTATAGTTTTTATTTATTATTTTATTATTAATATGATTTCTTTTTTGCATCCGACCTATATATGGATCAAAAGATCTCCTGTCGGCATGCTCCGCCTTTGTAATCCTTTGAAATGAGGAGGTGAGGAGGAAAACAGGGGTGGTAAGGGATTTGGGAGATAGGGTTGATGAAAGAGTATTTGAATGGTTTGGAGACATGGAAAGAATGAGTGAAGAAAGATTAGTAAAAGAAGTGTGGAAGGCAGAGGTGGAAGGAGTGAATATGAGGGGGCGTCCTAGGATGAGATGGATGGATGGGGTGAATGGGGCATTACAAAAGAGAGGAATGTCTGTGGAGGAAGGACGGGAGAGGACAGAAGATAGGGGTGAATGGAGAGGGGTTGTGTATAGATGATGCTATGATGCATGAGGGGGAGTGGGTGGGGGTGGGGGTGGGGAGGTATGTGTGAGAAGAAAATTGACGCAGCCCGAAGGGATTTCTCCCCGTCTTCTCCTTTTCTGCATGAGGGGACGGAGAGGGGGGTCGCCGAATTTATGAAGTGACCTTGCTGTGGATGCACTGTGTCTTGCGACACTGCTTCTGACCCAGAGCAATGGACAAGATGCAGGGATGACCCGTCATCCAGGAGGTGCCAAGATAAGAGGGAGGGAGGAGGGTGGAGGGGAGTGGAATATATAGGAAATGGAACGGGTGGGAGTGGTTTCTATGCCTTTTTCTTTGTGGCTACCCCCCATGTAGGGGGAAAAAGCCTTTGGTATATGTATGTATGTATGTATGTATGTATGTATGAGAGTGAACGAGTGAGAGAAAAAGGGAAGCGAATGAGGGAAGTGAGAGAGGGAACCGAGTGAGGGACGCAAAGATCAGATTGTAACACAGCAGTCAGTCAGTTTGAACTCGGTCATAGCAAAACGTATTATGTGACTCTCCGACGTTATATTTCACCTTGAAATCTTTTTCTTTTTTTATATCGATGTTCAATTATGATTAGAGCTTTGTTCTGAGTTCTCTGCAAAATCCTCTAAATCTATCTGTCTGTGCCTGCCTGCCTACGTATATCTCCATCTCCACCTCCGTCTCCATTTCTATCTCTGTCTCTATCTCCATCTCTATCTTTATGTATGTATGTATGTATGTATGTATGTATGTATGTATGTATGTACGTGCGTATGTCTGCATGTATGTATGTATGTATGTATGTATGTATGTATGTATGTGTTCATATGTGTGTGTATATATGTGCATGTATGTATGTGTGCATATTTATGTGTATGCATGAGTGTATGTATGTGTGCATGTATGTGTGCGTGTATGTGTGTATGTATGTGTGCATGTATATGTGCATGTATGTATCCATGTATATCTACGTGTACATATGTATGTTTATGTATGTGTGTATGTATGCAAATATATGTATATATGTAATGTAATGTAATGTAATGCAAGGCAATGTAATGCATTAATGTAATGTAATGCAATGTATATGTGTATTACTCTCCCACATGGCTAAGACGGGTCCGTTTGTGGTAAGTGAGCTTTCTCCAGTATTATATACTCGTAGTGATTACTCATTCAGGACCGCCTCAATAAGGGAGCTTTCTCCAGTATTATATACTCTTAGTGATTACTCATTCAGGAAAGCCTCAAGGTAATGTTATACAGAGATCTTATACTAACAAGTTAGAATAAACAAGTATTGTCCGATGCTTATATTCGAGCTCAAAGTCGACGACATACCTCGTGTCTAGCTGAAGCATAAGGAAATGAAAACATGAAAATGGAGGAGAGTGCAAAATGCCATAAGGCCCACACTAATTATTTCCATGTCCCTTACCACCTTTCATTCCTATTTATAAAGTCATTTAATCTTCTTTAAAAGAACCAATTTTTTCCGCGCTCTGTAAGAGGCCGGTAGATAGAGGTAGACATTTAGGTAGATCGAGGGGTAGGTGAAACGAATGTAAATCTTATTAGGTTGTTATGATGCAATGGCCGACTGCAAGGTGCTGATGTGGCTAATATGTAAACACAGAGCTCGTTCTGCTTGCGACAAACTGCTTGCGTAAACAAGATCTCTAGTGGTAGTATAACAGTCTTTCTGATTGGAGAAAAGGGTGGAGGAGGAGAAAATGATTAGTGCATGGAAGTAAACTCACACCCTAAAAGGGTGGCACTTCTTTGTAACGTTCAAAGTTATTGGATGAATTAAATAGTGACGTCGGAGCAGAGGCAGCTTGGTGGGATGTAAGAGGATCCCTGAGGGGGAGTCCTTGGTGTACCGTATCAAAAAGCGATGTAGAGAATTAGTGAAGAAGAAATAAAAGAATTTACACCAGTTTGTTTACCCCATCCAGAAACATACTTAACTCTGATTATAGAAGATTTGGTGGAGGCATGGAGAAGGCATGGGGCCTACGGAATAATAACACAAGTGACTAAGTGTTAATGGCAGCGAAGCTAACGCGCTCACTGCATTGTTACTGAGTCTATCACATTATTTAAAACATTTTTTGCTTATTCCCTTCATAATATTTTTCAGTTTAAATCCATTACTACGAGTCCTGCCCTGCTGTCTTAATATGATGACCTTACCTGTCACAGCCTGTGGTCCTTCTGTTTTTAGAGGTGCGAGAAATACGAGGATTCATGACTACGAGTCCTGCCCTGCTGTCTTAATATGATGACCTAACCTGTCACAGCCTGTGGTCATTCTATTTTTAGAGGTGCGAGAAATACGAGGATTCATGACGCATGTTTTTATGTCTTATACAGTCTATGGTATCTGTAATCACATTAATAAATCAATCCACCTATTTGAATAATTTACATTCATTACATTACCAAGTCATTTGCACCATGATTCTTTGCACTACATAACTTCACCTGGCACTGACATAATGAAACATACAATGATTATTTCGCCGCCATGGCTTCACCATAATTCGCTGCTTACTATTCTCATCCAAACATGGTCTGAGAAACCAAAACTAATTATTAACAATGTGACGTCTTTATCTTAATCACTACCACATATTTAACATAGTAAAAAGAAACACATTCCCACTCAATGCTCACCAAAAGGGTTTCCTTCTGCCTGCTCAATGAACGTCTTGTCCCCGTGACAGACCGCTACTAAAGGGACGCCTTAAGGTGATATCTACCGAAGTAGTCTACGTCACCATTCTGTGTATTCAGAGGCTAACAATTCCAGTACTTTATAGTAACCCATACATGTCCTCCTTGGTGTAGATTTGGAGTCTGGGATTCATATTGGAAAACTGTAAACACCAGACTCAATTGAAGGGTTTATTTGCCCGACGTTTCGATTCCTGTATAGGAATCGTCTTCAGGGGGTATAATGGTTACAAGATTGTGAACTCATAAATCGCCAAAGTGGTAAACCTGGGAAAGGTTCACACTCTCAATCTCATGTACAAAGCATACCTCTTTACAATATAAAATACACTACAATTGGAATGAAATATTGGTACCAAATAAAATAAAATACAAAGAAATAAGTTACATGGCTTGTGAACATAAAACAAGTGTAGCAAAAGCATCCTTACGTAACACTAACGTAAAAATATCAGAACATAGGAGAGAGATGTAAATGGAGGTGGACCAAATGTCCGCAATGAAGTGTCAAGAACAAACAACTAATTTACAATCAGACAAAAAATAAAAACCAAACAAAATACACTACAATTGAAATGAAATATTGATACAAAAATACAAATAGAAATAAAAAAAAGTTACATGGCTGTGAACATAAAACAAGTGTAGCAGAAAAGCATCAATACCTAACACTAACGTAAAAACATCAGAACATAGGACAGAGACGCAAATGGAGGTGAACCAAACCAAATGTCCGAGAATGAAGTGTCAAGAACAAACGACTAAACTGTAATCAGACAAATAAAAACCAAACAAAATAAACAGTTAAATGGCTGTGAACATAGAATAAGTATGTTAAAAAAAGGAACAATACGTAACCCAAATGTAAAAAACTCCAGAACATAGTCCAAAGACGCAAATGAAGGTGGACCAAATGTCCGAGAATGAAGTGTCAAGAACAAACGACTAAACTGTAATCAGACAAATAAAAACCAAACAAAATAAACAGTTAAATGGCTGTGAACATAAAACAATTATGACAAAAAAGCAACAATACGTAACCCAAATGTAAAAAACTCCAGAACATAGTCCAAAGACGCAAATGAAGGTGGACCAAATCTCCAAAAAGAAGGGTGGGGGAACAGAAGGAGGAACAGGTCTCAAAAACAAACGACTTCATTACAATCAGACAAATAAAAGGTACAAAGAAGATAAAAAGGAAAGATAGAACAGAGGAGAAAAAGGAACTAGACTAAAACTGATAAAAGGAGGACAAAAGTCACGGGAAGGGGAGTTGAAAAGGTGCACTAGGAGACCGCCTTCGAGAAAAGGAGGTCGGACAAAAGCCAGAGGAATTTTGACCATTCTCATGGATAGAATAAGGCACAAAATCTCTGTGTTTATGTTTCTCCTCGCCTGTTCAATTCAAGCTGCAGAAGGGAAAGGGGGCTACGTACCAGCCTGACAAGTTCAACCTCACTGCTGTGAAACTGCCCCCTAAAGTACCCCGAAGGCGTCAAGTTGAAGACAGAGAAGCTGGACGACCTTAACCACCTACCGATGTTCGTGTCGCTTGGGTACAGAACGCGGTTTACCTACCTCTTCACGACACAGGGGCTGCTGGTGGTGCAGGATACTGGGGACGTGGACCCTGATAACCTCGATCAGAGAACAGATAACATCCTGGACTAATAGCGTTTGTCATCAAAGTGTCACAGTAAATTCCATTACTACTATGACCACCAACTTTGTTTATGGATGATAGGATGGGATATGGGTTGGTAAATTCGCGAAGGACATTGTCAGGAATATAAAGAATTGTTGCTGACAATGAACTTAACTGTCTCAAGCCAGTATAAAGGATGAAAATCAACCATAACACATAATAAAAAGATAAAAAAAGAAAAGAAAATAACATACTACCTCTATAGTACAGACTCTAAAAAATAACGGAGTAGGGGTGAATAAAATGCGGCCGTAACCAAAAGTTAAATAAACATTTTTAATGAAAACCACTTGGAATGACAGAACGACCCTAGACCTTTTTTCATGTATAATTTTTATACATTTAGACCGTTTTATTTCTGGTAATCAGCGATAAATTTTAACGCGATTATCTCAAAAGTAGGTGGGTTGTCCCCCTTACGTGGCCGTAGCCACATATATATGCATATATATATATATATATATATATATATATATATATATATATATATATATATATATATAATGTATATAAATATATAATGTATATATATATATATATATATATATATATACATACACGTACACACACACACACACACACACACACACACACACACAAACCCACACCCACACACACACACACACACACACACACACACACACACACACACACACACACGCATATCTGTGTATATATATGTATATATATATATATATATATATATATAAATATATATACTGTATATATATATATGTGT
>NC_134798.1:5711938-5724438 GCF_046742065.1 Oratosquilla oratoria
CTAGTGCAGTTTGTACCTCATACGAAAGCACACGAAGACACACACGTACGCACGTGCACACACACACACACACACACACACACACACACACACACACACACACACACACACACACACACACACACACACACACACACACACACACACACACACACACGCACGTCCTAAGTTTTCGTATATACATAGTTTTACTTTTATTTGTAATGTTCATTTGATCCCGCATACCAGTCACGCTTCCATTGATTCCAGATTCCATTCCCTTTTATCTATAACTGCATCTAGTCCTCACAATAAAAATCGCTTGACCAGGAACGAGGAAAATTATATATAAGAAGGAAGAAACCTTTCATCAATATGGCGATGCCGACATAGGAATTCTACCGTAATTTGATACAAACTCAAACTAATTAAACCCCGACATTGGTAATTTTCACTCACAAAACTATTTAAAAATCTCACTCAGAAAATGCGCCAACGTTTGGTGAAAACGTTGCCTTGCTGCCGTCCCGTAAACGTTTCCTGTAATCAAGTCACGATGTTAATGCATACGTGGAAGAAACAAGTCAAGCGCCAGTTCCTCACCTCGTCACGGCCCTCTTACTCGCGATATCTTCAGACAGAAGATATCCCTAATTTCATCCTTTGCCAAAGAAATACTGAATACGTGCGACCCCCCGATTAAAAAATAAAATAAAATAAAATTGTGATGTTGGCCATAATGTCATCTTGCCATACATACTGCTAAACATAAGTTGTCACCCAATTAGTAATGTTCGTAGAGCTCCCACGGACTGGTTAACTAATACGAACAACTTTTCTTGGGAAGAAAAGTAGCATATGAATACAAGGATGGGTGTAAAACATCACGATATATAAGTATACAACAAAACGATGTGGAAATAAACGTGGATTCAGTCACAATCAAGACTATTGAGGAAATATCCACGTGGATAAAATTAGGCTTCCTTCAATTGATGACAAATATATTTTGTGGAGAAATGATAGATGCACTCACAGACTCGTTTGGCAATTATTCTTATTACCTTTTATTAGTAGTTATTATTATCTATTATCATTATTTCTATTACTTTATTCATTATTATTCATTTATTCCCGACCTTCGCCAGACGGTTTCATTCATCTGTTTGGGGCTACCTTCTGCCCAATAAAGTGCTAAACCCACCTTGAGTTAATCATTTATAAAAATAACTTTTGCTTCGAGTTACACGGACTGGAAACCCACAGCCTCGCAATGCCTGGTTAGGATCTTCGGGTTCTCTCATAGATCTCTCCGGGAAGAAATGTGGGTCTTGTCCATTGATATTAATGCGGGACTGTTTCTGTGTTATCGGCTTATAGTAGTAGTAAGAGGATAGGCCCTATTCACGTTAGCGGTCGGAACCGCGTGGAAACCGGGTGCTACCGAGTTGTTTTGTGTGAACGCCTCCATTGATTTACATTGCAATTGAACCGCCGTGGTTCAAATCGAGGCTGTTGAAACAGCAAGCGTGAACAGTGCCTTGAACAATTGCCACCTGTCAGCTCTATGTAGAGAGGATGAGGAAATACGGTTGAATTTTATAGAAAGATATTTTGGACCTGGTACGGAGATCAAGTGCCAGCCCCACGGGACTGCACCTCCAGATGAAGGAGAGGGTGTTGGGAGGTTTTGTGGATCGGGTTCGGGGGAAATGCTTCTATCTGACGTACATTCTGCAGGACCACCAACAGTTACTTGTTATTGGTACCTTAACTGTTCATCATACAGTAAAGTTTGATATAATTTGTTTCAGCTGTTGTAAAAATAGTGTTGCTCATTGTTCGGTAACATGTATAAACAAACATCATACTCTTATTTACAAAAATTGATAGATCAACATAAGTAGATATAGATAGATAAATAGACAGATGAACAGATAGAAAAACAGATGAATATATAGGTGAATAAATAAATAAACAGATATATAGATAAGTAAACAAACAAATAATGAATAGATAAAAAAAATCATAAATAAAGAAGGCAACAGATAAGTGAATATATAGATAAACAAATGCATAAATAGATATATAAACATAAATAAATAAATAAACAAATCAATGAATAGATAAATCAATATAGATTGATGAATATGTGAGTAAACAAACGAAAGTATAAACAAAATATAAATAAATGAATAGAAAAGCTTACAAACAACAAATAAATGCAATAGAGATAAAACTAAAACGATCGACGCCATCGATGGACGTGACATGTTCAGACCCTTTCCCCCCTTCGTCATGATACAGTAAATTTACTGTACAACGAAATTCTATTGCGCGCCTCAGCTCTGCCCACGGTCTGGGTCATCGTCCCCCTCTGTCGCAGTAATTAGAGTATTGGCTGCGCTCTGTAGCGAGTAGGTTTCCCCGCTTTGGAGGTCTGCCGTCTGAAGCGGCGCGGGCCGTCAATAATTAAGCGTAGGTAAATCTTCCTTTCATGGTAGTGGTTGGGGTGGGGTGTGTGTGTTATTGTGTGTGGATGATGTTTTGATGCAGCCCGAAGGGATTTCTCCTTATCTTCTCTATTTTCAGCGTGAGAACACGGAGAAGGGGGGGTCGCCGATTAAGTGAAGCGAACTTGCTGTGGATGTGATGTCTTCATACATTGCACCTGACCCGGGCAGTGGGCAGGAGACAGGGATGATCCTTCATCCACGAGGAGCTAAGATGAGAGGGAAACAAGGGTAATGGATGGGAGTGGAATGGTTGGGAATGAAATGGGTGGGAGTGTGTGCATGTCTTTGATTTGGCTACCTCCCTTATAAAGGGGAAGAAGCGCTTGATATATAGATAGACAGAACCCCTTGCCTGCCTGTTTGCACTTTCCTTTTCATCCTGCCTGTCGTCAGGTGATTTTATTTATCTCTGCGGTATCCCATTCGGTACTGAATGAATTATGCCCATCTCGAAGGAATTATGCCCACCTCTTCATTACCATGTGGCACTTTTCTTTATATTTCGGCTCTTAATGTGTTGTTTTGTCTATTTCCTTGACACCCCTTCTTATCTATCTCACTCAAACCCTTTGCAAGACGCATGTAACTTTTCCAATTAGTTCCTGAGACGGAAGCGCGACGAAATGGATCTGAAAGTTCACCAAAAAGAGGAAATTCTACGAAGACACGAGTAACTTCATTACATTGAGATTCTTTACCTCTTCAGTACAGTAAAGTGACTTACACGTCTTTATTCTGGCTATCGGCAGAGAATTCTAGTCAGTTAAGGGCGTGTGGTGAACAAATGGAATATACTTAGTAACCATGTAGTGAATGCTGAAACAGTAGATGACTCGAGATAATGTAGTAAAAAAAAAAAAAAAAGGCAATTAGTCTATGTTCCTACGCTGCCGCACTACATATTTACATGTCGATGGTGACGACGACGACAACGACAATAATGATGGAGACGAATGTGACGGTGATGAATAAGATGCAGACAAGGACGACTATGCACACAGCAACACCAACGATAAAGAAAACTTTTGACATGCAAGCTCTCAGAAATTTCCAACTTTAAGTATTTCTCTTTTGGGCTAGGGAACACAAACACCAATAATTTATTTCTTAACAAAAGACAAATCGTTTTTTCACTTTACCAAGACAAACACTGTAAACCAATAGGACATTGCCAAAGGGACAAACTATTGTTTATATTACATTTTTATCGTGATTAAATTGTCATTAGAATTAATTAGTCCACATGGAGCTTCCTGACCCTTAACCTAATTTCCAAAAAGAAAATACTTAGACTATCCTTCATTACCATTAAGAAATGCCCTCTTCCCCTCCCCTCCACTCCTTCCTAGAAACAAAGAAGGTGAGGAGCGTACGCCAGGAGGCGCGTAGCTGCGGCCAAAGCCGTCACCTTTGCCCTATGCGTTTGGACTGTTGGGACAGGTTGTAACCGTTACTAACCATCACCAACCACGTACGCGATCCACACACATGCAACATGGTATTCGCTTTTGGCAATATCTCCAATACTGCAGATTTTACCGATTTCTAAATCTCCAAAACACCCTACTAAATGTAAAATAAGACAAACAACGCCCCCGCAACACAAGATGCCTAATGTCACCAGACAGGGCTATTGAACCCTTTCTCATATTTCCCCAATTACATTACGGTAATTTAACATATATGTATCATATCTAGCCACGCCTACCAACAATACAACTAACCCCTATATAACGGAACTAACACCCATACCTATATCTATTGAGTAACACATCTCACATATGGCAGCCCACAAACCCCTTTTATTACGACGGCTGCACCAGCGAGAGATAAGATTGCCCAGGTCACGTACCTGGCAGGAGTGCCGAGGTCAAGGCCCGGCACGAGGATTGCCTAGGTCAAGGACCTAGTTGAACATAATCTCCATACCTGAATAAAGCCAACAAAGTCCATCAGACTTTACCTCACTCGCTGAACCACCATTGTATGCAGCAAAACACATTTGTTTTTTTTTTACACAGGTAACAGTCACTGCTGGGAATTGGAGAGACGTGCGGGATTCGAACCTAAAGCGCCTCCATTTAAGCCAGTAGCGCAGAATGGTTACAATTATTCTAATAAACAATGCAATTATTTTTCATTATTTAATTTCATTTTTTTTTCTTCTCTTTTTTCAGCTACTGCCACACGACAAAAAAATACACGAAGAGCAAATGAAATATGCTATTTCTGGGATTTTGCAGCGCAGCAGTCTAGTCCGACTAATTCTTGAACGTGAATATCTAAATACGAATTTTGAATTAGGAAACAGAGTTCGAGTTCAAGAAAATGCTAACGACCTCATCAGCGGGATTTACAGAATATGGAAACAAGTTACAGTAGTTTGTAATTTGTTAACAAGTTTAGAATGTTGTAACGCCTACGTATAGAGAATGCGCCTGTGAGTAGTGTGGGCATGCGTAGTTGATATTATGTACAATGAAAGACAAAAATATCTTTCCAGGTTTGTCCGAAGATAGATTAAACATGGTGAAACATTACGAGAATTGGCTAGAGACGTAAGAAGCACTCACACAAATATCTAACGTATTTTTCCTCTCTTATTATCTGAGAAGAATGTACCTACCTAACCGTATTTACCTAATGGTAGTATACAGGAAAGGAACAGCGCTCGTGTGGAGGTATTACCTTTTACTCTTCAATATATCATTACAAAGAATTACAAAGGATTACAAAGGCGGAGCATGCCGACAGGAGATCTTTTGGTCCATATCTATGTCGGATGCGAAAAAAAAATCATAATAATAATAAGATAATAGATAGAAATATGATAATGTAAATAACAAATAAAATACATAAATAAATGCATAGGTATAGTTAAATAACAAACAGGTAAATAGTAAATAATAGTAAATAGACATATAACTAATAATAAATGAAAATCAAACAGACAAATGATAACAAAACAAAAACAAATAATATAAAATAAATTATAATCATTACAGCATCTTACTTAGGTGTTTATCTAAATGATTCTTAAAGCTTCGAACTGAAATACATTGCACCACCTGTGCAGGAAGTTTATTCCATTCATTAACTACACGGTTGGCAAAGTTGTTTCTACCTACTTTCAAATTGAATCTATTTCCGAACAGTTTGAGACCATTGTTTATTGTCTGATTCTCTTTTAATGTGAAAATGTTGTCACTTTTGATGTTGCCAATTCCCTTTAGAATTTCAAAAACCTATATCAAGTCACCTCTGAGTCTACGCTTTTTTAGGAAAAACAGATTCATATGTTTTAGTCGATTTTCGTATGATTTATTTTTGATATTTGGAATCAGTTTTGTGGCTCGCCGTTGTACTTTTTCCAGTCTGTCAATGTCTTTAATGAGATTCGGTGACCATACGGAAACAGCATATTCCAAATGTGGACGAACTAACGATTTATATAGCTTGTTAATGAGTGATGGACTTTTGAAATCAAAAGATGGCGCAATCAGTCCTAGAATCTTATTTGCTTTCTCAGAGGCTGAAATACACTGCTTAGATGATTTGAGGTCGTTACTGATAATTACGCCGAGATCTTTTTCACTATCCACTTTTGTTAACGAATTTCCAAATAACTTATAATCGTACTTACTGTTATTTTTACCTATGTGCATTACCTTGCATTTACTTGTGTTAAATTTCATTAGTCACTTTTCAGACCATTGCTGTAATTTATCTGAATCTTCTTGAATATCTAATTGGTTAAAGTGATCATTTGCCATTCCGCACAGTTTTGGATCATCAGCAAATTTGGAAACTGTAGATTTTAGCCCATGGTCTATATCATTTATACATACATACATATACCAAGGCTTTTTCCCCCTTTCAAGGGAGGTAGCCAAAAAGGGAAAGGCATAAAAACACTCCCACCCATTTCATCCCTAAACACACTCCACACCCCTCCCACCCTCCCTCTCATCTGAGCACCTCCTGGATGACGGGTCATCCCTGCACCTTGCCCACCGCCCTGGGTCAGAAGCAGTGTCGCAAGACACAGCACATCCACAGCAAGGCCGCTTCATTTAATCGGCGACCCCCCCTCTCCGTCCCCCCTTGCATATAAGGAGAGGACGGGGAGAAATCCCTTCGGGCTGCGTCAAAATTTACTCACACACACTACCCCACCCCCACCCCCCCCGCCCATTCCTCCTCATGCAATCACAACATCATCCATATACAACCATTCTCCACTCACCTCTGTCTTCCGTCCTCTCCCTTCCTTCCTCAACAGACATTCCCCTCTTCCCCAAAGCCCCCTTCACCCCATCCATCCACCTCATCCTAGGACGTCCCCTCATGTTCACTCCCTCCACATCTGCCTTCCATACCTCTTTTACTAGTCTTTCTTCACTCAATCTTTCCATGTGTCCAAACCATCCTAATATTCTTTCATCAACCCTATCTCCCAGCTCCTTTTTCACCCCTGTTCTCCTCCTCACCTCATTTCTCACTCTATCCAGCCTAGTAACCCCCACCATACTTCTCAGACACCTCATCTCAAACACATTCAAACTCCTTCTCTCTTCCTCTCTTATGTTCCACGTTTCTGCCCCATACAGTGCTGTTGGCACAATCACTCCTTCATACAGTCTCCTCTTCGCATCCATTCCTAAATGTCTATTCCTCATTACACTCTTTAATCCACCAAGGCATTTACTCGCTTCTCTCAATCTACATTCTACCTCCACCTTCACTCCACCTTTTCCTGCTACACTTGCACCCAAGTATCTAAAACTATCCACTTCCTCTCATCACCTTACTTTTACCCACATTTATCTTTAGCTTTCTTCTATCACATACTTTCCCAAACTCTGCCACCAGCTTTCTCAATTCTTCCTCCGACCCTGCCACAAGCGCAGTGTCGTCCGCAAACAACAGCTGGCTCACCTCCCACTTTTCTCCATTTTCTTTAACCATCTCCAATCCCTGACCCACTACCCTAGCATTCACCTCTCGCACCACCCCATCCATGTATAAGTTGAACAGCCAGGGCGCCATAACGCATCCTTGACGAAGTCCCACCTTTACTTCAAACCACTCACTCTCTCCATTTCTAATCCTGACACAAGCTCTACTACTCTCATGAAAATCATTTATATATACTATGAATAGAAGTGGCCCAAGAACGGAACCCTGAGGAACTCCACCTGTAACATTTTTCCATCTAGAAGTTTTTCCATTTAAAACAACTCTCTGTTTTCGACCATTCAACCAATTACTAATCCAACTTAATAGACTACCACTTATTCCGTGTAAAGCTAATTTAGTAAGTAGTCTTTCGTGTGAGACGGTATCAAAAGCTTTTGCAAAGTCTAGATATATTAAATCTATATTGTTTCTTTTGTCATAATTCGAGATAACTGTGTTGTAGAATTCGAGTAAGTTAGTCACGCAAGAACGTTTCCGTGTGAAACCATGCTGGCTATCATTTACAAAGGATTACAAAGGCTATCAAACGGTTACTTTCTAAATGATGTTCGATAGCATCTCTGATGATAGTCTCCATTATTTTTCCTACGATTGAAGTCAAACTTATAGGCCTATAGTTATTTGGTTTCTTTTTGTCACCTTTTTTGAATATGGGAGTAACGTTAGCTAGCTTCCATTCTCTGGGACATCTCCGGATATGATGGATTTCTTGAAAATAATTTCTAATTGAACAACAATCTCATTTTTCATTTCCTTTAAGATTCTTGGATGCCAACCGTCAGGCCCTGGTGTTTTATTAACTTTGAGTTTATCTATACACCTTTTAATTTTTCTTTTGTTATTTTTACCGTAGTAAGTTTACTCTAGACTTTTCACAGGTTTCAGTCTGGAGTTCACTTTGAGGTGCTTCGTTTATGAATACCGAGCTAAAATAATTGTTTAAGATATTACACATTCCTTCATTTGAATATTCAAGTTGACCGTCAGCAGATAATAGTGGACCAATGTGATTTCTAACAACCTTTTTATCTCTAATGTAACTATAGAATGCTTTGGAATTCTCATAATCGCATCTACCTCATAGTAATCTTATTGTATTGGGTACGAGTCCTGGGGCATAGCCTATGAGAGGCAAGGAAAAATGAATACTATAAGGTACGTTGAGCACACCCCCTCCGCGCACCTCCACCGTGACGTCATAGGAAATCCAGAGGGGGAGAAAAGAGGTGAAATAAAATGTAAACTTTAAAGAAAACCATCTGTATGTATGGTACACTTTAAAATTACACTATGATGTTCACATAATACTGAAATTACTCAGTATCACTTTCTTATCCTCAAATTATCAGTATCTGAGATATGACCGCCAGAAAAATTACAAATATGTTTTCCATGCTTTCACATTAGTTGGATTATATCAATATGACGAGTTATTAGATGAGATGACATGTCAAGCGTGGATCTTATATGTAGACCTTTATCTCCACCAAGCTCAGTTATGTTTTAACCGGATTCTTTAGTCTGTTTATTTGCAATTGAATGAAAATTTCAGGAAATGTTGCTAATAAATAATTACTTTCAAAATGACGGCTGCATACATATCTAGATAACCGAGTATTGTGTGTGCCACATAATTCAATCCATTTCTTTCTAAGTTCTTTATCTTTGAGTAGTGGAAAGAAATGTATATTTCTATCACCTTTCAGTCTAACGGCATTGCACTTCTGCACTATACAAACTGTTGGCATTTTTATATGTTATTTGTCTGCCTTAGCTCACCCTTTAATCAGAAGATGGAGCTTCGTTCCACACACTGGTGTGTGAGTGACTGACAGCTCTCGACCCGCGGAACCCTGGTCTCGATATTTCCGTTGACGTCATCATCTACCTGCGCAGTGGAGGGGTTTTCTGGCTCCCCCCCCCCCGCTAACGTACCTAATAGTATTCGTTTTACCTTGATGAGAGGCTCGAGCTACTACGATTTATCATCGTGGAAGGAAAATTCGTAAATGAATAACCGAGAAGGACTCTTCCAAACTGTATACCCCGAGTGCCGAGACAACCGAGTGAGATTCCTCACAGGTATTCCAACTGCTAATTAAAGTCCTTTATACAAAGTATTACGACATGACAATACGATAAATGACCCAGGGAGCCATTTTGTGACCAAATAATTTTCGCTTGCGCTTACCGTTTGTTCTTACTACTGATTCTTCGAACCTACTGTGTTTGTTCACTGAGTATGTCGGCTTGCTGTGCATTCGGATGCACCAACAGTCCCTTTCTATAGAGAGTTGCGACAATTTCGGACACGCAGCCATTTTGTGGCCATTCTGCGGAGTTGTCGCAACTCTCTGTATAAAGGAACTCGTCTGCTGACTGGCCCTCAGTGCTATCTCGGTTGCTGCTCGTTCCTGTCCACGTCCCGGTTGCTACAAGTTCTTCCCTACGCTCGGTTGCTACACATTATTTCCTACGTCCGGTTGCTGTTTGTTCTTGCTTACATCTGGGGCTGGTGCCTCTGTATAAACAAAGAAACGCTGTTGTTCCGGTTGACGGCTTCGTTCCTGTTCCTCAGGCAATGTACCGACGTCTCTGGTTCTGTTCCTCTATTCTCATTCATCACAACGTATCTGGAGGTCCGATCGAAGTCTTCTTTCTTGTTCAGGGACTCTATTTGGGTATTATAAATCTTATTGTACTTAGAGTGATGAAAAAGGTCCTCTCTTTATCTTTTTAAGTGTTTTGTATGTTAAGGGAAGAATCGTTAGTTATTGAGATGGTATTAAAAAAAATCCTTTCTCTGTTGATACTCCTCGATGGCTCTCTTGCTTTTCAAGCAAGGTAACTGTATATGCAACTACAATTGCTTTCGCTCAAAAAAAAAAAAGAACCCCAGGTGTAATAATGCGAAGACAAGTAAATGTAAGCAAGTAGGCACGGACTGTAGACATAGTCATACACTTACAATAAGAAATAGTAAACAAAAATAAAGATGAACTAGAATGAAGAAATAGACAAGAAAAAAAAATGGTGGGAGGGGGGGATGAAAAATGTCTTATGCCGCGTCCACGCTTGTCGGTAATTTGTGTCAAAAAAAAAAAAAAAAGAAACAAAACAGGTTCTGGGCGGATTCAAGTTATCATTAGCAATAGCGAGGGCTATGGCCACATTAGGTCGATGTTATGTGTTCGTCACATGTCGGATGCAAGTGTGGACATAACTTGTGAAGGTGATGACAAAGATTACCCAAACCATTATTTGAGTTAGCATACCAGACATCTGTATATGTGTCTACTAAGCTCATTCCACTTTACAGTAGGTGATATATGCCACTTTTGTTTACATTTATACTTCTACTTTTAGCCAGCAGTCTACATCCGAGGCATAATTTCTGTTTTTGGTCATTCCATGTTAGTTAGTTTCCATTCCTAATGCTTTTTCCAGAATACTTTCAGTCAACACAGGCTCGCATTAATTTCCTTGCAAAGTTGAACCACAGTTGCATGATTTCCTCGTGTATTTCGCCTGAAATTATGATCCGAGAGACTAATGGCCTCCAGTTTTGAGTCGGCAATGATGTACGACGCGCGAAATCAACCACAGCAGTTCGGGAGAAACTGCGTAATGGATCACATGATGGGTTGTGTAAATCGTAACGTCACTGTGATGTCACGTCACTTCAGTGTCATGTCACTGCGATGTCGCGTCACTGTGATGTTGCATCACTGCGATGTCATGTCACTGCCATCTCGAGTCATTGAAATGTCACGTCATTGCGTTGTCACGTCACTGCGGTGTCACGTCATTGCAGTGTCACGTCACTGCGATGTCGCATCACTGCGATCTCACGTCATTGCACTGTCACGTCACTGCGATGTCACGCCACGGCGACGTCACATCACTGAAATATCACGTCATTCCAATGTCACGCCATTGCAATGTTACTCTTAGTGAATTTCAAGATTTTGCCATTTTATTTAAATTATTTCATTCACCTGAGGGAAACTTGTCAACGGGTGAGTTAAACTCGTATCGAATCTAACTTAACCCTCTCTCTTCGTCGTTTAGCGACTTTGCTGGGTTATTCTAACTGCCATCAGACGATTTTATTCAATTAAGGGAAACCTTTTCCGAGGCGTAAGGGTGAATATATGAGTATATTTCAATTAGATCTCAGCGCGGATTGAATCAAGTCTTCATCCCTACTGCGCTGCCGCCAGGTAATTTTATTCAGGAGGGGATGTATGTATGTCTATCTCTATGTATGTATGTATGTATATATGTATGTATGTATGTATGTATGTATGTGTGTATGTATGTATGTATGTGTGTATGTATGTATGTATGTATGTATGTATGTATATATGTATGTATGTATGCATATATGCTAATAAGAACACGGGTACGTGTGTTCACTTATGCAAAGTAGACCACTTGGAAAAAGAAACTAACGAAGCAGAGCGTTTTCGTATATTACATCTTTAGTGCAACAAGTACATAGTGATAGGAATACATAGAAAATATATACATGATACAAAGGAACAAGGACAGTTTGAATACGCATAGCGACCAATTACCCCCTGGAGAGCGGAAGGTCATTGTCAATCATCTTAAGATGGTGGGGCGACATCAGGTCTCAGTCGCCAGGGTCACTGTTTCTACTAATGATATAGGGCGACATTAGGTCAATTCGTTGGGTTACATTTTACCTGATATTATCTTACTAATTTCTTGACAAATGAAATTATCAATTTTGTACAAGCCTATATGTAGGTTGGTATTTTGATTACTGGTGGTATGAATCAAACTTCACTCTATTAAATTTCTTGCTATTATGTTGTTGGTATAATAGATTGCCTGGGCATTACCCCAATCAACTGGATGATTATTCAATTCAATATGCTTGAATATACCACTAGAATGATTGCCATCCCTAACATTTTTCTTGTGTTGTTCAATTCTAATGTTTAAGGGTTTGGCAGTTTGACCGATGTAAAATTGATTACACATTTTGCAAGGAAT
>NC_134798.1:5729438-5731938 GCF_046742065.1 Oratosquilla oratoria
TGTAAAAAGGGAAACGGAGAAACAGAAAAGATAAAGATAAGATGTAAAATCGAAACTCGAAAATGTAACAAACAAATACATAATTAAATGAATAAATAAATAAATGAATAAATAAATGAATAAATGAATAAATAAATCAATCAATAAAAAATAAATAAATAAATAAATAAATAATCAAATAAATGAATAAAAAAATAAAAAATAAAAAAATAAAAAATAAATAAATAAATAAAAAATAAATAAATAAATAAATAAATAAATAAATAAATAAATAAACAAATAAATATATAAATAAATAATAGATAACTGAATAAATGAATTGATACATGAATAAATGTATGGCAAATAAATGAATAAATAAATAGATAAATAAATAGGTAGATAAAAGAATAAACATGCAAGTAATTAGATAAATGAATAAATTGATAATGAATGAATAAATATGTAAATAAATTATTTGATGAATAGATAGATGAATGAATAAATCAATTAATGAATAGATATATAAATAGAATAAAATAAATGAACAAGTAGATATAAAGATTAAATTAAATTAAATTAAATGGAATAAAATAAAACAAAACAAGACAAAATAAGATAAAAAAAAGACAAAATAAAACAGAACAAGAGAAAATAAATTTCTTCTATTATTGGCCATTTTCGGAACAGGATTTTCTTCGCCTAAGTGCGAACCTGAGACACATATTTCCTGACAAAAATTAGAACTTAGCAATATTCTAAAGGGCTCTTTTTCTAATATTTGGTGTGTCGTTTGCAATAAAGTCTTGTGCAATGCCATTTTAACTTCCAACTGCTGAGCAACTTTCGACACAAGTCAACCATTTTATTGCATCCAGGGTCGGACAAGCCTGCACATCCAGACATGACCGGCCAACTTTTTTGTCGACGACCGACGATCGGCCAACTTTTTTGTCGAGGACATCTAATGGGGACCTTATTTTTATTTTCATTTTTATTTTTATTTGTTTATTTATTTATTTATTTATTGATTTATTTATTTATTTATTCACTATTTACTTATTTACTTATTTACTTATTTACTTATTTACGTATTCATTTATTCATTTATTCATTTATTCATTTATTCATTTATTTATTTCTTCATTTATTTATTTATTTATTTATTCATTTATTTATTGTTATTACAACTGAGTCGTATTGTAATTAGACATACACTTATTTTATTTGTCCTTGACAATAGTGAACAATTCAGTATCTTCTGTCAGTGACAACCGATCGGGCAACTTTTTTATTGACGACCACCGAGCGGCCAATTCGCTTTTATTTATTTATTTATTTATCATTATTATTTCTTTGACAACTGAAGTACATTATAATCATATCTATACTTGACAATAGTAAATAATTTGCAGTATTTTTTTGACATCGAGACATAATCGGCCAACTTTTTTGTCAGTGACACCCGATCGGTCAATATTTTCGTTTTTGACAAATCAATTACATTTTAATTGGACACACACACACACACACACACACACACACACACACACACACACACACACACACACACACACACACACACACACACACACACACATATATATATATATATATATATATATATATATATATACTGTATATATATATATATATGCAAAGTAGACCAGTTGGTAAAAAGAAACTAACGAAGCAGAGCGCTTTCGTATATTACATCTTCACTTGTTGCACTGAAGATGTAATATACGAAAGCGCTCTGCTTCGTTAGTTTCTTTTTCCAAGTGGTCTACTTTGCATAAGTGAACACACGTACCCGTGTTCTTATTAGCATATATATATATATATATATATATATATATATATATGTACTTGACAACGGTGAATAATTTTCAGTCATTTTCTTTCACCGACAACCGATCGGCCAGCTTTCGTTTCTAACAAATGAATTGCATTATAATTGGACATAAATTTTCGACTAACTTGACTATGATGAATCATTTTCATTAATTTTCTTTCGTTGACAATCGATCGGACAACTTTTTTGTTGCCGAAATTCCATTGACTAAAAGTTTCCGACAACTGAACTACATTCCAATTGGAAAGATTTCCCTCTAATTGTACTTGACAATAGGGAATAATTTTCAGTGCATAGAATATATATCATTTCACTTCGCACGTAGATACGTTTGCACGAACACAAACGTACACGCACTCTCATGCACACAAGCAGATATTCACACTCGCGGGTACGCACGCACACGGATACGCACATGAACACCCACATGTGCACACACACACACACACACACACACACACACACACACACACACACACACACACACACACACACACACACACACACACACACACACACACACACGACATGACGGCGCAGTTGTAGAGTTCACGGCCGCCACTGCGGAGGTCCGGGTTTGAATCCCGTCCAGGGCTGATATAATTTCAGTATCGCTGCGCTGCGAGTCGTTACTCCAACTTTCGTGGGCGGGGAGTTGGGTGTGTG
>NC_134798.1:5736938-5741938 GCF_046742065.1 Oratosquilla oratoria
CAAAAGGACTGTACTAGTCCCCGACCACGCTTCACGTAACATTGAAGATCTAATCTCAATTTCATCTAATCCCGTATTAGGCGAGCCTTCCGACAAGTTGTGTATGTTTCTTAAGACAGATTGAACATTTTTAGAAGCTCCGCCGTGGGATACGAACCCTGACCCGTGCGTCGAGAATCACGGGGCCAAGACGTTAGCAACTATGCTACGGTGATGGTACAAAAGGACTGTACTAGTCCCCGACCACGCTTCACGTAACATTGAAGATCTAATCTCAATTTCATCTAATCCCGTATTAGGCGAGCCTTCCGACAAGTTGTGTATGTTTCTTAAGACAGATTGAACATTTTTAGAAGCTCCGCCGTGGGATACGAACCCTGACCCGTGCGTCGAGAATCACGGGGCCAAGACGTTAGCAACTATGCTACGGTGATGGTACAAAAGGACTGTACTAGTCCCCGACCACGCTTCACGTAACATTGAAGATCTAATCTCAATTTCATCTAATCCCGTATTAGGCGAGCCTTCCGACAAGTTGTGTATGTTTCTTAAGACAGATTGAACATTTTTAGAAGCTCCGCCGTGGGATACGAACCCTGACCCGTGCGTCGAGAATCACGGGGCCAAGACGTTAGCAACTATGCTACGGTGATGGTACAAAAGGACTGTACTAGTCCCCGACCACGCTTCACGTAACATTGAAGATCTAATCTCAATTTCATCTAATCCCGTATTAGGCGAGCCTTCCGACAAGTTGTGTATGTTTCTTAAGACAGATTGAACATTTTTAGAAGCTCCGCCGTGGGATACGAACCCTGACCCGTGCGTCGAGAATCACGGGGCCAAGACGTTAGCAACTATGCTACGGTGATGGTACAAAAGGACTGTACTAGTCCCCGACCACGCTTCACGTAACATTGAAGATCTAATCTCAATTTCATCTAATCCCGTATTAGGCGAGCCTTCCGACAAGTTGTGTATGTTTCTTAAGACAGATTGAACATTTTTAGAAGCTCCGCCGTGGGATACGAACCCTGACCCGTGCGTCGAGAATCACGGGGCCAAGACGTTAGCAACTATGCTACGGTGATGGTACGTCTTGGCCCCGTGATTCTCGACGCACGGGTCAGGGTTCGTATCCCACGGCGGAGCTTCTAAAAATGTTCAATCTGTCTTAAGAAACATTGAACATTTTTAGAAGCTCCGCCGTGGGATACGAACCCTGACCCGTGCGTCGAGAATCACGGGGCCAAGACGTACCATCACCGTAGCATAGTTGCTAACGTCTTGGCCCCGTGATTCTCGACGCACGGGTCAGGGTTCGTATCCCACGGCGGAGCTTCTAAAAATGTTCAATCTGTCTTAAGAAACATACACAACTTGTCGGAAGGCTCGCCTAATACGGGATTAGATGAAATTGAGATTAGATCTTCAATGTTACGTGAAGCGTGGTCGGGGACTAGTACAGTCCTTTTGTACCATCACCGTAGCATAGTTGCTAACGTCTTGGCCCCGTGATTCTCGACGCACGGGTCAGGGTTCGTATCCCACGGCGGAGCTTCTAAAAATGTTCAATCTGTCTTAAGAAACATACACAACTTGTCGGAAGGCTCGCCTAATACGGGATTAGATGAAATTGAGATTAGATCTTCAATGTTACGTGAAGCGTGGTCGGGGACTAGTACAGTCCTTTTGTACCATCACCGTAGCATAGTTGCTAACGTCTTGGCCCCGTGATTCTCGACGCACGGGTCAGGGTTCGTATCCCACGGCGGAGCTTCTAAAAATGTTCAATCTGTCTTAAGAAACATACACAACTTGTCGGAAGGCTCGCCTAATACGGGATTAGATGAAATTGAGATTAGATCTTCAATGTTACGTGAAGCGTGGTCGGGGACTAGTACAGTCCTTTTGTACCATCACCGTAGCATAGTTGCTAACGTCTTGGCCCCGTGATTCTCGACGCACGGGTCAGGGTTCGTATCCCACGGCGGAGCTTCTAAAAATGTTCAATCTGTCTTAAGAAACATACACAACTTGTCGGAAGGCTCGCCTAATACGGGATTAGATGAAATTGAGATTAGATCTTCAATGTTACGTGAAGCGTGGTCGGGGACTAGTACAGTCCTTTTGTACCATCACCGTAGCATAGTTGCTAACGTCTTGGCCCCGTGATTCTCGACGCACGGGTCAGGGTTCGTATCCCACGGCGGAGCTTCTAAAAATGTTCAATCTGTCTTAAGAAACATACACAACTTGTCGGAAGGCTCGCCTAATACGGGATTAGATGAAATTGAGATTAGATCTTCAATGTTACGTGAAGCGTGGTCGGGGACTAGTACAGTCCTTTTGTACCATCACCGTAGCATAGTTGCTAACGTCTTGGCCCCGTGATTCTCGACGCACGGGTCAGGGTTCGTATCCCACGGCGGAGCTTCTAAAAATGTTCAATCTGTCTTAAGAAACATACACAACTTGTCGGAAGGCTCGCCTAATACGGGATTAGATGAAATTGAGATTAGATCTTCAATGTTACGTGAAGCGTGGTCGGGGACTAGTACAGTCCTTTTGTACCATCACCGTAGCATAGTTGCTAACGTCTTGGCCCCGTGATTCTCGACGCACGGGTCAGGGTTCGTATCCCACGGCGGAGCTTCTAAAAAAATATATATATATATATATATATATATATATATATATATACACACACATATATATATATACATATATATATACATATATATATATAATGTATATATATACATATACATATATATACATATATATATATATATATATATATATATAGATATGTATATATATACATATACATATATATATATATATATACATATATATATGTATATATACATATACATATATACATAAATGTATGTTATCACAGAAACAAACCTGACTTTTCATGTATTATCTTGGAATTTCTTACCTCTCCGGCCAAATCCCTAAAACCGCTCAAAACCTTAATTTATCGTTACCTGTAAATGAAAGGCACAATATGTTATTACAACAGTTTATCATGATGCCTATTGTCAGCTATATCTACAACATAGTGAACATACAATGACTAAAAGTGATGACTCTGGTCTCTCCGCTACCAAAGGAGTATCAACACAGCCAAAAGCAAAAGCAGACATCGTGTTGCTGATCTGAAGTACATTTTGAACTTCTATCTCACTTGAAATGCTGAAGCAGTCCATTTGGAAGCATTTCAATTGAGAGAAAATTCAAACTATACCTCAATTGAACACCAAGGAAGTCTGACTTTGCTCTGCGTTGCGTCACCTGTGTCCCCTGCGCGTGTTAGTCTGCACTTAGGCTTACAATGGAATAAAATCACTTGGCCACAACCAGGGTCAAGTGTCACCTGGCACGAATGGAGGCGAAGGTGTCATCTATTAGTAGATAGTTGATACAAGTATGTCGTCGAACTTTGGCAATTTGCTGTACAGATAAACTATGATCGTTTGGTTCCTCTTGGGAATATCGGATACAACCCCTTCGTATAATGTGGCACTTAGGTTTCTGCTGCTGCCAAGCGATTTGATTTATCTCCATGATACTCCACCCCCCCCTTTCCATGTTCGCGATAAGGATATAGATTACATACGTTAACCGCTGCCGTACTGATGTATCTTTGCCCAACATTATTTCACTGTCTTGTACCCTTGGCCAATACTATTTCATCATTATATATCCTTGCTTAACACTATTTTATCATTATGTTTCCTTGTCCAACACTATTTCACCATTATATATCCTTGACCAATACGTTTTCACCTACATGTTCTTTGCCTAATACTATTTCATCATTATATATACTTCCCCAACACTATTTTACCATTATGGATCCTTGCCCAATATTATTTCACCATCATGTATCCTTGCGCAACACTATTTCACCTTTATGTGTCCTGGACCAAATCTATTTCACCTTTATATGTATCCTTGCTCAACACAATTTCACTATTCGTGTCTTTGACAAACAATATTTCACTATTATGTATCCTTGCCCAACACTGCTTCACCATTATGTATCCTTGCTCAAAATTATTTCACCATACACAGACATATACGTGACAATTCGGAAAATGGTGAAATAGTGTTGGGCAAGAATACTGTACATAATGGTTGGGCAAGGATACATAATGGTGAAGTAGTGTCGTGTAAGGATACATGGTGAAACAGCGTTGGACAAGGATACATAATGGTGAAATAATTTTGGGCAAGGATTCATAATGGTGAAATAGTGTTGGGGAAAGATACATAAAGGTGAAACAGTGTTGGGTAACAATACATAATGGTGAAATTGTGTTGGGCAAAGGATGCATAATGGCGAAATAGTGTTGGGCAAGGCTACATAATGGTGAAAAATGTCATGCAAGTATACATAAAGACGAAATAGCGTTGGACAAGGACACATAATTGTGAAATGGTGTTGGGCAAGGATACATAATGGTGAAATTAGTCTTGGGCACTTTCTGTTTCATTCCGGCTGCCGCCAGACTACTTCATTCATATCCGAGGTAATCTCATCAGTAGGAAAAGCTTTTTAGTTCATCTAAGAAAGAAGGTTACGCTGTTGGCACTCAGTACTGGCATTTTGTATTGCCACTGTACTTTTTTCGGTGGCCTGCGGGGCTGGTATCCGTCTAGATCTGAACCTCACAAGTGATCTTGTACAGTTCATAGATGTACCCATGAGACCTATGCCACTGCAGTGACGATACTCGAAGGAAGCTAAGGTCACCTCAGATCCGAGGTGAGCAGCGACTGGGGCCATTACTCAGAGTAGGTGTGTCTTTGTGCCGTAGCCAGGATTCAAACAAACTCCCAAAATCCTCTCGCGGTTACCAGACACGCGCGATACCACTGAACCATAGCGGGCCCCCGCAACTGTACTGATGACAAACAAATTTCTGTAAGCATATTCACATTCTTGCGCAATCTGTGCTGTCAGAGTCGTCCAATACAACGAATAA
>NC_134798.1:5746938-5761938 GCF_046742065.1 Oratosquilla oratoria
CGTATCAACATCACAGGCGTGACAGTATATCGCTCCTGGTGGCATAATCAGAATCGTGCTGGTTTAGCATTCGCTTAGTTGTGGGTTCGACTCCCGCACTTCTATCTAATTCCCAGCAATGTCTGTTAGTCACCTTCTCCAAGAGTCTAAGGCAAAGGTTACGGCTTCGGCCGCAGCTACGCGCCTCCTGGCGTAGGCTCCTTGCCTTCTATTCTTCTTGTAATCTCGCTTCTCCTTTCCGTGTTATGATTTCTCATTAAAAAACTATAATAGGTTTTTTGACATCTGACCGGCTAATTGCCCTTCGCTGTCCCCAGTCCTTCATTCGGTCTGAGGTTAACAAATTTGGCCAGATAAGTTGATTTAACACAAAGCTTCATTATTTTGATTGTCAGACCCTACACCACTCTTCTAATTGCTCTATTCCTGCTTTGATATAATTGTTTGCAATTCTTTCTCCTCCCGACCTTCTGCTTTCAAAATTCTTTTAACTTTGCATTCCTTCCTCCTCTTCCTCTTTCTTTTCTGAAAGACTTGAAACTCGGAATTAAGTTTAATTTATGTCGTAAGAAACCCTCCCTACACTACAATTAATACATTTACCACTGACTCCCAGTTTGAATTAATAATACCACATTGCCTCTATTTATGCATATGAAGGGTGCCAATATTAAAAAGAAATCTTCAGTTTAATCAAATATATATATATATATATATATATATATCAAGGACTACTATTACACAGGACGTGCGCACCCAGGTCCCTGGGTCCGCTTGCGGAGGCCATTGCTTTCTTTGTAACCTAATATTTCGGTATCCGGACATAATCCCTCCTGGACACAATCCCCCCGGACAAAATCCCTCAGGACAATATCCCTCCTGGACAGAATCCCCCCCAAGACAATATCCCCCTGGACAGAATCCCTCCTAGAGTATATGTTTATTTATGTATTTTAATATATCAATGTACTTATATATTAATGTATTTTAATATACATTCTCATATAATTTTTGACTGTATATCTAAGTATGTTTATGTATTTTAATATATACAAAATTTTCATATATGTTTGCAGTGAATCATTATTTTTTCACAAATGATTTATTCAAACAAGTGTATAAATGTCTGTACTATGCATTAGCATTTCGTTAAGGTAAGGTAAGATGTTAATTGCTTTGCATGTGATAGAATATAAGAGGAGAGCTGCTAGTCTGAATAATGTGGGGGGATTTTGTCCAGCCCGCTCACTTTTGTGGAGGGATTCTGTCCAGGAGGGATATTGTCCGGAGGTATTTTGTCCGGTTGGATTGTGTCCGGGAGGGATTATGTCCCGGATCCAATATTTCATATTGGACAAATATATAAAAACTAGAAACCTAACATTATATATAGGACAAATATATCAACTATTGACTTATTCAATGCAGTATAAGTTAATATAAACTTTTATAGTGAAATAAGAAACTATTTTCAAGGCACTGGTATGCTTTGAAATGCCAATTTAGCCGGACTTAACAGGTATTATTGTATGAGGTTAGTGGACACCAGGGATAGCGATTTTTTTTTAAATATAAAAAATCGATTTTTTTTTTAATTTAAATCAGATTTATTTGATTTAAATAGATTTTTTTTTATAGATTTTAAATATTGTGGGATTGCTATCTGATATGCGATCTGATTGCTAAAGGACATTTTTAGCATATCAATACTTGGAGCAGTGTTATGTAGACTTGCCACAAGTATACAAGGAACGGTATAAGCCTACATGTATATATCACTGTGCAGCCCACAAAAAGTTTCAACAAGATTCTTGTTGAAACTTGTTCTAGGTAAGCAGCTTCTCACTGAGTCAGTTGCTGCTTTGGAATCAACCAGGAAGAATGTCTTCTGGACCTGGCAGAGTGGTTCCTTCAGGCAGAAAAAATTATCCTGTCTGGAATTATTTTGAAAAACTACCAACAACTTCTGGCAAAGGGTACCGAGCTAAATGCAAAGACTGCAGCCAGGAACTACAGGGCCTTGTGTCATGATTTAAATCTCCCAGAGATAAATGCCAAGGTCAGCCACAGCATACAGAAGAAGAAATTGATGACCCAGGTAAATAATTTTATTTATATTGTGTGCAACTCTCCCTTTTCATACGCAACTATATAAATTTAGTGAACAATGGGCATGTGCAATAAAAATGTGAAGGCCTAAAGAGATGATATTTCAACTTCATTACTTCTAAATTTGGGTAATGACTATATCACTATAATATACTGTATCCACTCAACTTTGGGGCCTAGATGATTGTTATTCATTTCATCCAACATTGTGTGATATATTTCATAGGTTCCATTGGAATTCAGCCCACATGGGATTAAGCCCAAAGGGATTTAGCCTAACCTAACCCAGCTAACCCATTATTTTTAGTGAATTTAAAAGTGGACTGAATCCTGTGTGGGCTGAATTCCAAGCCCACCTATTTCATATCCTGTTGATTATTTCCAAATATTTAGTAGCTTTTGTGAATATGATCATTATCTAAATAAATAACTACTGTACTAAAAAATAACCTAAATCACACTGTATTCATTCATTTATTCATTTATAAATCATGCAATACGCTAAAATTTTCTGTTTCCATTCCAGGATCTGTATCAACAGCTTCAATCCCTTCATCATCGGCTCCACTTGGTCACTATCAGACTCCTCCACAGGCGCCACTTCTGCTAAATCATTTTCATCTAAAAGAAAGTCATCAACATCTCTGGACAGATTTTCCATAAAAACTTCAGCCTCTCAAAAAGAAAATCTCGACAAAGAAGTTGCAAGAATTATATTTGCTACAAATTCACCATGTCGTCTTGTTCAGCATCCTCAGTTTCTCAAGATGGTTCAGAACCTGAGGCCAGGTTATATTCCTCCATCCAGCAAAGATATTGCTGATAAGTACTTGGATCTTGTGTATGAAAAGGAGTATAAAAAGTGTGCAGATGACCTGAATAATAAAACTGTATGTCTTTCAATTGATGGGTGGTCTAACATCCAAAATGAGCCCATATTATGTGTCACTCTAACAGCATCCACTGGTCAGATTTATTTAGTTGACACAATAGACACATCAAGGAAACCTCACACTGCTGAATATCTTCTACAACTTGTACAAAATTCAATCAAGAAGGCTGAACAAGATTTTGGTTGTCACATTGGAAGTGTTGTGACAGACAATGCAGCAAATGTCACCAAGATGAGAAAACTCTTGGAGGGATCGAGTGAGCTTGAGTATACCGTCCTCACATACGGCTTATACCGTTCCTTGTATATTTGTCGCAAGTCTATATAACACTGCTCCTTATATTGATATGCTAAAAATGCCCTTTAGCAATCAGATTGCATTC
Organism: Oratosquilla oratoria; assembly: GCF_046742065.1. Taxonomy (NCBI): domain Eukaryota; kingdom Metazoa; phylum Arthropoda; class Malacostraca; order Stomatopoda; family Squillidae; genus Oratosquilla; species Oratosquilla oratoria. The sequence continues at coordinate 5,750,323 of NC_134798.1, forward strand.
AGATAGCAATCCCACAATATTTAATATCTATGAAAAAATCAAATAACTCAGATAAAAAAAGAAATATATATATATATATTTTTATATTAGAAAAAAAAAAAATCGCCAACCCTGGTGTCCATTAACCTCATACAATAATACCTGTTATGTCCGGCTAAAATTTCCATTTCAAAGCATAACAGTGCCTTAAGAATAGTTTCTTATTTCACTATAAAATTTTATATTAACTTATACTGCATTGAATAAGTCAATAGTTGATATATTTGTCCTATATACAATGTTAGGTTTCTAGTTTATATATTTGTCCAATATAAAATGTTAGGTTATAAAGAAAGCAATGGCTCCGCACATACACACACACACACACACACACACACACACACACATATATATATATTATATATATATACATATATATACATATATATACATACATATATATACATATACATATATACATATACATATATACATACATATATATATATACATATATATATACATATATATATACATATACATATATACATACATATATATATATACATATACATATATACATACATATATATATATACATATACATATATACATATACATATATATATACATACATATATATATACATATACAAATACACATATATACATATATATATATATATATATATATACATATATATATATATATATATATATATATATATATATATATATATTGGAAACTGTAAACACCAGACTCAATTGAAGGGTTTATTTGCCCGACGTTTCGATTCCTGTCCAGGAATCGTCTTCAGGGGGTATAGTGGTTACAAGATTATGAACTCCTTATAAATCGTCAAAGTGGTAAACCTGGGAAGGATTTACCTTCTCAATCACATGTACAAAGCATACCTCTTTACAATATTAAATACACTACATTTTTTTTAATATTTGGGTTACCTTTTGAAACTTTTTTGACACACTTGTTTTATGTTCACAGCCATTTAACTTTTTATTTTGTTTGGTTTTTATTTGTCTGATTGTAATTTAGTCGTTTGTTCCTGACACTTCTTTTCGGACATTTGGTACACCTCCATTTGCGTCTTTGTACTAAGTTCTGATGTTTCTACGTTAGTGTTACATTTGAGGCTTTTTTGCTACTTGCTTTATGTTCAGATCTATGATATGGAGTTCCTAAAATGTTCTTTAATTTGTTTATGAGATTGGTCAAAAATTAAAATATCAAAAATATCTGATGAACAGAGCACAAGAAAAAGCCAGAAGAACATATTTTAACACCTCTCAAGTAAACGAATTTAGATTGAAGAACATTTTAGCAATTCCATATCATGAAAATTCTATCACCCTTCCTCAAATATCTAAAAGCTTTGGTATTCAGGTGATATTTAATAACAACAATATTGTTAAGAACTATCTTATCAGGAATTCTCCAAATAAAAAAGAAGGATGTAACTACAGTATACCTTGTAAACTGTGTGATTTTAAGTACATAGGCCAAACAGGAAAAAATTTAAACAAAAGGATTAGTCAACATAAATACAACATAAGAACGGGTCAAATGTCTTGCGGACTTTTCGTCCACCAAAAAGAGCTCTCCCATAGTATTGACTGGGAAAACACAAAATTTATTACATCATGTCATAATATTGTAGAACGGAACATAATTGAGTCATGTCACATTAAAAATAGTTTTGAAAATAATATGAATTTAAGCTTAGGTTTGTATAAATTAGATAATTTTATTATTAAAAAGATTGTAAATAATTCTTCTGGAATCGGGTAACATTGGACCTTTCCCAGTTGTTCTAACCACCATGTACATATTGTGACCTTTGGTCATTTTTTGTACACACTGCCATCAGTCGCACCTCAGAAACGTAGTACAGTGACACACACAGTCCAGTCCATTCCGGACACACGAACATGGAAGAATCTTTTCAACGCAAGAGCATCTTCTCCTCCAGCGAGGACGAAGAAGATGATGAACACCCTGATGAACCTCATCGGCAAAAAAGACTAAAAGTCACCTACTCCAATGAAAGTGCTCAGCCAATGGAAGACCCCTTTCACAAAACTGCTGACCGGATCCCCCCTGAAGAAATGCAAATGGACACTGCCCAAACTTCGGAACACAGCCTTCCTGACGCAGTTTCCATGGACAAGCATCCCGCTCCATCAACTCCAACAGACGCACCTACACCCTCAAATGCCTTAAAAGAGGCAGACAAGGAAGGTCAGTCGATCAGTTTGACATACGCCACTGTCGCCGCGTCAAACTGTAAGCCAAAGGAGGGAGGATGGCAGATTGTCAACAATCGCCGCCATCGTCCCAAAAAAACCCAACCCGCACATAGCCCGTCGAAGTTCCCAGTGATAATCAAACCCACGGAGAATCCGGCCCGATTCCTAAAGCTGGGGTCCTGGAGGCAAGCACAGCTGATCAAGGAGACTGTGGGCCCAGTCGAAGGAATTCGACAAACTCCCTCTGGTGAATGGCTGATTAGCTGCTCATCGGCAAAACAGCAGGGTCTGCTCCTACGCACCCCAGTCCTAAGAACGGACCGCCAAAAAATCGAGATAATTACCAGAATCCCCAAGACAATCGTCGTGGGAGTAGTGAAGGGAGTCCCCATCGATGACGACGCGGAGAGCTTGCTCAAGAGAGACCTGGAGATCCAAGATCTTCCCGTCGATGATATCAAGAGGCTCATGTCAAAGGAGGGCGTACCAACAGGGTCAGTAAGAGTGGCATTTCTTGCTGACACCCTTCCCTCCACTGTCAGATTAGGATATACCTTACACCAAGTTGTCCCCTACGTCGCTCCAGTAAAAAGATGCACAAAGTGTCAACTCCTAGGGCACTCTAGGAAGGAGTGCCGACGCAAGGCACCTCGCTGCGCTAAATGCAGCAAAGGACATCCTACCCAGGACTGCAGAGAGCAGCAATTTCTCTGTGTAAATTGCTGTGGAAATCACTCTGCTGCCTATCACGGATGCCCAGAAGTGGCTATTAGGAGGATAGCGCATGAGATAAAAAACCAGAGATATGTCACCTTCTCGGAAGCGCTAGCTGCTGCCAGGGAGCGATGGGCTACCCACCTTAAAGAAGAGTGGGCAAAGGAGAGGGACTTTGGGACAGCGCCCAGGTCCCCTAAACACCTTTTAGAAAACGCACCCCCAACCCAGGCGGTTAAATCACCTGGCACTGAGCCTCCACCAACAAGTGAGGAAGTCTGTGCCCCCAAAGAAACGCCGCCTGCCAAACCCCCGACGACCACTACCACGGAAATGGAAGACAAGAAGAGGATTAAGAAACGTAAGATAAGGAGAAGAAAGACAGGCCAGATCATCTCACCCCACCCCGAGGGATCCTTCCCCACCAACACGAACATTCCTCCTGAGACGTCTCCTCCCATAGTGGAAAAAGAAATAAGGGCACTCTCACACGACAGAGCAGCCTTACTCCCAGCGCCCTCCATCCCCCTCTCAAGCTCCATCGAGAGCCTGAAAGCCACAGTCGAAACAATACAAAAAGATCTAGCTCGTTCCAACCCACAGGCAGCTCGGCTTCTAGACGGAATCTTCGTGATTCTTAGTACAATCATGGAAATTGGAAATCATGGCTGTGCTTAGAATTATGCAATGGAATTGTCGGGCAATAAACACTGCCTGGGATCAACTAGTGCAGCATCTCGCCAAACACCACTACGAGGTAATTGCACTACAATCACTTCGGAAACGCCCTCTCCAGCTACCAACTCTGCCAGGCTACCACTACCCTCCCTTCTATGGGACCGATGCTTCAGGCGAAGCAAAGGTAGCCACGTATGTCTCCCTAGGATTAGCCGCCCAAGTCGGAACCTTGCCTGGACCTCCACTGGAGGCAGGATATGGTACGGTCTCTTCTGTCAAGGTGAAAGAAGACCAGACCATTAACATCCTAAATTATTACAATCCAGAAACGACTAGGCACTTTGAATGGCTTGGAGCCTTCACTGACAACTGGGTAGTGGTGGGGGATTTTAATCGTCGCGACGCCCTATGGGAAGACGAATATCCCCATTCCTCTCCTGAACTCGCCTCACAGTTAGACTCCGTGGATATGGTCCTCCTCAACGATGGCACCCACACCAGAGTTCCAGACGTGGTAGGGCACAGTAAGTCAGCCATCGACTTATCTTTCGTATCCTCAAACCTAGCGGGAGCCACAGACTGGTTCACACTTGGGGACCCTTTGTCTTCAGATCATCTCCCTATCTGCGTCTCCATACACCTCTCACCTGTAGTCCACCTGCCTCCACTGCAAGGAAACCTTAACCTTCAAAAGGCAAACTGGACTGCATACAAAGAGTTCTTGAACAACGATGACATTAGCCTAGACCTCGACAACTCTGTGGACAGCTTAAATCAGCAGTTCACCGGCATAGTTCTGGCAGCAGCTAGACACGCAATCCCCTTCGTCAGCATAGGTCAGGGAAGGCGTGGCCACCCTTGGTGGACGGAGGACTGCAAGATTGCTGTCCACAACAAAAGGTTGGCCTACCATCGGTACAAGAGAGAAGGGTCGGAAGAAGCCTTCATCGAGATGAAGACAACAAATTCGCGTTGCAAGAGGACCATAGCCCAAGCAAAGCTTGCATACTGGATGGATAGCAAGGACAACACTTTGGACCTAAGCGCAGCTTGGAAAAAGGTCAAGATCCTAAAGAGCCGATATAACCCACCGGATAATGACCTTACAGCCCCAGACGGTACGATCCTGTGCACTCCTGAGGAGAAGGCTGAAAGCTTTCTCCACCACTTTGCTAGTGCAAGTACCATGGCCAGCCTCCCCGAAGCACAACTGCGCCTCCGTCGCGAACAAGAATCCCGAATGGATCTTTCTCCACCGAAAGGGGAAGACTCGAGCCTAACCCTACAAGAATTGCGCTGGGCACTCAGGGCAACCCGGACAAACAAGAAGTCGCCTGGAGCAGATAAGGTCACATACCCTCTCCTACAGCAACTGCCGCTTTCCATGCAAATTAATCTGCTAAGATTATATAACAAATGCTGGAGGCAAGGCGTTGTTCCTAGCGCCTGGAAGCACGCTATTGTGGTACCAATTCCCAAGGCAAACAAAAGCAGGAAAAGCGTAACCAACTACAGGCCTGTCTCTCTCACCTCCCACGTAGGAAAGCTCTATGAGAGAATAGTATTGAATCGACTGAAGTCCCAGGTGGAAGATAAGGAAGCCCTCCCAAAACTTCAAGCCGGATTTAGAAAAGGGAGAAGCATCACTGACCACATCGTGCGACTCTCCGAACATATACGTAGGGCCCAAAGACAGAGACGGATTCTACAGACGTGTTTTTTAGATATTGCCAAAGCTTTTGATACCGTCTGGCACGGTAAACTGCTATCTAAACTCAAGTCTATTGGAGTTTCGCCGGGACTGTACAAATTTGTGCAGTCCTTCCTTTCAGGTCGATCCATGGTTGTACGCTGGAAAGGACACCTCAGCCGATCGTCAACCATTGATATGGGAGTCCCCCAGGGCTCCGTAGTTGCCCCGCTCCTCTTCACATTGCTCCTTGGGGATGTAGGAAAGGGAGTGAGAAAGGACACTGTCGTCACAGCCTATGCTGATGACATAGCATTATGGAGGAAAGCTAGGCACCGGCGGCCCAAAAAGGATTCTGACCAGCACAAGTCAGAACTCCGTCTCTTTCAGAGACAGGTTGACCTGGTAATGACCCAACTGACCGACCTGGGCTTCATGCTCTCCGCATCAAAGACTGTTTACATGCCAGTCCACGGCATAGGTTACAACAGAGGAGACTACCCTGACTGGAATTACATCACAGTGGACGGAACTCCCATATACCCAGCTAAGGCAGTTCGATATTTGGGGGTCATCTTCCAGAGAGACGGAAAATGGACTAGCCACATAAATCAGGTCATAATAAACGCTAGACGAGCCCTAAACCTCGTCCGAGTCATCCGCCGAGAGCCCTGGGGTCAAAGGAGGGAAACACTGATATCCATGGTCAAGAGTCTGGTACGCTCCCGGCTCCTCTTCGGATCTCCTGCCATGCACGATCTTCCCCCGGGGGCAGTGTGTAGATTAGCCAGAGTGGAGTGCCAAGCGCTCCGCCTGGGTCTCGGTTTGCCAGCATCAGTTCCACATGAACAAGTGTATAATGAAGCAGGTGTTCTTCCTCTTTGGTATCAACTGAAGAAAAATGCCTGCAAATACTTGTTCACTAGTGCTAAAGTTGCAAATTCTACGGATGAGGAACTCCGGGAGGATTGGTTGCCGACCTCACAGACGACGCACATTCAAGGTCTGCCTGGCTCTGTCAAGGACCTCTGCATAAAAGCCGGGCTTCCTCCCGATGCGAGACAACTTGTTACCCAGTGTCAGGTGGATCTCTTCCACCCCTGGGTACTCAAACCACCAACAGTTGTCTCAGAAATTCCGGGATTGAGATGCCAAGACGGTCCGCATCTTCTCCTAGCACATGTGAGGGAGATGATAAGGACGGAGTACAAGGAGGACTTCCTTGTCTACACAGATGGCTCTGTGCTTGAGGATGGCCGCACAGGCGCAGGGATATTCTTGGAAAACACACAAGAGTCCATCTCCGTGAAGCTTCCCCCCACCTCCATCTTCTCGGCCGAATTAATCGCCATTCGGGAAGCCATTAAAATAGTTCTCGCTCTTCCCCATCCGCCAGCTTGCATCACCGTGCTCTCAGATTCAAGAGCCAGCCTTAAGGCACTTCAGAGCTGTCAATGCGACTCGCAACCAGACATTTTGCAAGAAATACTGCACCTCACTGCTGAGGCCTCCAACAAAGATATTCAGATAAGATATCAATGGGTTCCCTCACATGTGGGGTTGCACGGTAATGAAAAGGCGGATGGGGCAGCCAAGAAGGGCGCCCTGGCGCCTGAAGAGGACATGATTTCCATCAAATTCACGGTCAGCGACGCCCTGCACAAGATCAACAGAGCCATCTGGGAGACCTGGAAGGCAGACTTCACCGCCACTGCCATCGCTCGGGGATGGCCGACAATAACCTGTCACGGAGGAAAACCCCCGACCTTCCCCTCTGTACCCCCTTATATGTTAGCCATGATATCCAGAATAAGGGTAAATCATTGGCGAACCAAATTTCTAAATCTTCTCTGTACCTGTGGCAGTGAACAGGTCTCTTTCAATCACTGCCTTTTCGTTTGCAGACAGTTCAGGGACCATTTTAAAGTTTTAAGAAATCTCTTCGGAGATCCCTCCACCGCCCTAGACCAATTGAGGGCAAACAGCACATCAGACGCCGGAAAATCCCAAATAATCATGGCTGCCAGCCTAATCTGCTCTTCCCCCGTGGGAGGCCTACTATGACCCCCTCCAGCCGGGTCAAATATAACAAAATTCCGCACTCCGGTAAATAAATAAATATAAAATTAAATTAATAATAAATAAGATATTACGGCCATAGAAGAAATTAAAGACAGTCCTGAAATCGGCTAGCTCCGCAGGGACTAAAAAAAAAAAAAAAAAAAAAAAAAAAAAAAATTTGTATCCTTTGTACCCTGATGATGTCTTGAATAGACGAAAACGTTCGATATTAATTTCTTTTATTTTCCAAGTGGTTTCTGCAAGTATTGTTGTCACGTGTGCTTTGTGATTTGTTTTGCAAATGCAAAATGCAAAACAAATCACAAAGCATATATATATATTGTAATGGTGACGGAATATTCCTTGTGAGTTGTACATACGTGTTTATAATATTGTTTATTTAATATTGTATATTTAATGTTTTATTGTGAGAACCAAGTGTTCATTTTAAGCGTGTATGTTTTTCCCGCCAAGTCTGAACTCGGTGGCGTCGGAGATAGTTTTGATTCCGCTTACGGAGCGTACGCACACTTGTTCTGTAGTGCTATATCATATATACATATTGGTTTCGATTTTGTATCTTTTAGCCCCCCCAATACATATATAAGTGTATGTGTGTGTTTATATATCCACACACACATGTATATATATCTATATATTCTCGGCTTTCTAGCCCCTCCCCCTTTAAATAGAAAACCATCATTCTTTCCAGATCTAAGAAAATGAAAATTCTGTTCCTATGGTGACGGGAGTTTAGATCCAATATCCTCGCGGCGTCAACAGTATTTGGTAATGTAGGACCTGGAAGTTGAAATTACGGCCTAAGAACGCCCCGCCCCACCCCGCTAAAACTCGTTGCACACATACCGACTTTTCGCCGTGCGCCGTACACGACACGAAGTCATACTCTCATATAATCACGGGTGTCTCTGTATTCATTCGCACGTCACGACCACGACCACGACCACTTGTAACAGTGTCTATAGACACCCATGGTTACTTGAAAGCATGCCGTCCTGTCGTGGACGGCGCATAGCGAAAAGTCGATACGTGTGAAGCGAGCCTAACCGGTTATTTCCTGCACTTAAGCTTGTCTGTTTGCGTCTCCTATATCTACCCTAGTCCCTCGCATGTATTTATGTGCTTATATGTATATGTGTCATTATATAACACACAAACGCACATACGCAAATACGTACAAACATACACACACTCACATACACATTGTCATGTGCTCATGCACATGCACGCACATATGTACATATATACATACGCACTCAAAGACACACGTTTACACCACACACACACACACACACACACACACACACACACACACACACACACACACACACACACACACACACACACACACACACACACACACACACACACGACTCGGTGGCGCGGTTGGTAGAGACTCAGACTGTCAGTACGGAGGTATCGGCGGTACCTGGTTCGAATCCTGCCCAGGGCTGAAATTATTTCAGTATCGCTGCGCTTCGAGTCGTTCGTCCATCTCTCGTGGATGGGGAGTTGGGTGTGTGTGTGCGTGTAAGGTCATAGCATTACCCATAGATCGGACATACGAGCTTTGAGCTCTCTTCCGGGAGGGAAATAGGTGTCGATCACGAGTCCAACACGTGATCCAAAAGACCAAGGTGAATCACACACACACACACACACACACACACACACACACACACACACACACACACACACACACACACACACACACACACACACACACACACACACACACACACACACACACACACACATACACACACACACACACACACAAAGGAAAAAGACAATTATGTATACATTCATAACCCTAATCTTTATATAGACATCATGCAAGAAACACTTCCATGCGTGCCTCTGTTAACGAGGTATGCTTCACGTGACTGTTTGGCTATTTCCTCAGAGACTCAACCCCTCTCCTTCCCCGCGCCACGCGCCCTCGAAAGCCCATTCTAAGTTCTTCATGTCTTCAGTCTTGTCGGACCCACAAAAATGCTTAAGAAGCCGGAGACGCACGCAGTTGTTTCTTCATTTTAACTTTGGGTCAAAAAGGCAGAGACTCTAAAACTAAAGGCACTTGGTAAGTTAAGGGTGGGAGATAAGGGCAGGAGAGAGGAGAGAGGGAGGGGAGGAGGGGGCAGAGGGCAGGTGGAATAGAGGAGCATTAGGTAGGGTAAGGTCACGCAAGGGCTGTTAAGTGGTGTTCAGAAAAAAAAAAAAAAAATCTGTGGACCATTTCCAAATATAATGGGTGACTATGCGCTGTGACGTTAAAACATGGTGGCAGGAGACCATTTCATCCAGAACAAGGCTAGTCAAAAACAAATTAATAGATAAATGGATTAATGAATGAATATATATAATTTACAACATATATATTATAACACACACACACACACACACACACACACACACACACACACACACACACACACACACATATATACATATATATATATATATACATATATGTATATATATATATATACATATATGTATATATATATATATATATATATACATATTATATATGTTATATAATATATATATATATGTTATAATATATATATATGTATATATATGTTATAATATATATATACATACATATATATATATATATATATATATATATATATATATATATATATATATATATATATATATAATCAGCCATCCCAAGGCCACTGCTGAACAAAGCCTTCCTTCATAGCATTCTACGATTCACACAACAGCGCCAACATCTGCCACGTCACTCCTGCAAAATTTTCAATCTCGTCTCTCAATCTTCTGCCCGGTCTCTCATTTCCACGCTTCCTATCTCGCGACGTCCACTCAGTAACACACTTGCTCCATCGGTCATCAGTCGTTCACACTATCTTACCTGTCCAATTCCACTTCCTCTCTTTTACCGCCTCTACAATATCTTTCACTCTAGTCTGCTCTCTCACCCAACTTGCTCTCTTTCGGTCTCTCAGCGTTATTCACATCATTGATCTCTCCATTCTCCTCTGTGTAATCCTTAGTTTTGTTTCCATTGCCTTCGTCAGTTTCCAAGTCTCACACCCGTAGATTATTGCTGGCAGAATGCATTGAATGTAAACTTTACGTTCCAAACATAAAGGTAGAGAGCCTCTTAGGATTTTATCATACTTACCAAAAAATTTCAACCAATTGTGATACGCCTTTTTATTTCATTATCATAATCTTTTGTCGCTTTCACCATCTAGCCTAAATAATTATGCTCTTCAACTTCTTCAAGACTCTCACCATCAATTATAATTTTTTTACTTTGAACTTTCGTGTTGAACATTACTTTGGTTTTATTCTATTTCATTTTTAAACCTACAATGATACTTTCCTTGTTCAGATCGCTTAGGATATCTTGCAAGTCTTCTGCTCTTTCTGAAATAAGAATAATGTCATACGCAAATCTTAGGTGGTTCAAATATTCGCCATTAATCTTCAAACCTTTCTTTTCCCAACTCAACCTTCTGATTTTTTTTCCCGAGCAAACTGTAAATAATTAGGGTGAAATGGTATTGCCTTGCCATAGTCCTTGCTCGATCTTGATCTTTTCTGTATCCTTATGTAGTCGAAATACAGCGGTACCTTTTGCATATATATTTTCTAAAACTCATACGATCTGTTCGTTTGTACCCTGCTTTCGTAACGAGTTTAGTATTGCTATTTGTTCTACCGAGTCAAAGGCCTTCTCGTCATCTATAAAAGGAGAACAGAGAGGTATATTGTATTCTGTCGTTTTCTCGATTGTTGGTTTATCGCCTCCAAATGGTCTAGAGTCGAATATGCGCTCCTGAAGCCTGCCTGTTCTCTCGGTTGGTTTCCACCCAAAACTTGGCTTAGTCTATTTGTAGGGATCTTGGAGAATACTTTATATATATTTTATAGCAAACTCTGGTACATTACTAACGTCTACAGATGAAGCACAACAAAGCAATTGCTTTGCCGGGGGACGCCTTAGGCAAAACGACTGTTTTAAATCATCAGATCAAATTAAAACCAGGGACTCGACCTATTTATATTCCTGCCTACAGAGTTCATCATTCTAAATTAGCCATTGTAGATAAACTGATCACTGAAATGTTATCGCAGGACATTATTGAACATAGTAAAAGTGAGTGGAACTTCTCTTTGATTCTGGTGCCAAAATCAGATGGTACTATGCGCCCAGTTATTTATTATAAG
>NC_134798.1:5766938-5776938 GCF_046742065.1 Oratosquilla oratoria
TGCAAGAGACCACTAGGCGGTTCCATGTCCATTACCACCTATCATCCCAATCCTTAAAACCATTTAATCTCTTAAAACAACCAATTGTTTCAGTGTTCGCTACTGTTTACTAAGTCTATTCTATTCGTTAACTATTCTATTAGTAAACCAGTTTTTGCCTGTTTCTTCTTAAACCTAAATTTGTCTAACTTAAACCCATTACTACGAGTTCTACCTGCATGCATTGCCCTTGGTTGCCTTATCTTTTTTCAGAGGTAGGTTGTCTTCTGCTATAAAGAAGACATTTTAAGATTGACGCCAGATGATTTGCTTCAAGTGTACAGCGTTTTGAAACAATTCTCTCCTGTAAGGGGTATCTATAGTTTATATATAATGCAGTTGTAATAACGGAATATAGCTTTTATATAGCTTGCAATCGATATTTACAACGGAAGTGATATTAGTCATTAAATGAAGTAGATGAAAAGAAATACCGGGTTGTGGAGTTGAAGTCGACATCGAGGAGTTTGAGTCGGATTTTTAGCATTTTTACTTCTTTACAAGCCGAAGTCGGAATCGATGAAAATTAGTTAACTTCGACTCTTACTCTTGCTTGTTATATTTTATTTATATTAATTTTGATACATCAAATGATGCTAAGAAAATACAGAAATAAACACCAAATGTAAATAGTAATTCATTATCAATAAATTTCATATACCCACACAATATGGTTAGGAAGAGTCAATTTATATATACTGTATTTGAACACTTTAGCATAATTCAAACGTTTTATTTGTCAGTGCTTAGTTGAAGATGATAGTGGACTTGATAAAAAGATCTGCGAAGCTACAAACGGTCTACCTATAGCATAAAATCTAACAAGATATCGCTTCCAACCAATAATCTCAAAAATCATAAATGAAAAACATGAAAGAACTACAAGAAAAATGGAGTCATGATTTGGTTCTTACGCATTAGTTGAAGGAACTTTTTCAAATGAACAAGCAACTTTAATATATTTTTTTCAGTTCAGACAGAATAAAAAGAAATTATGACAGCAGAATACTATAAGAAAGTTTATATTTATTTAGTTGTAGAAAATGGCGTTTCTCTAAATATATTCTCACAACCGGGACTTTTCAAGTCTCCTTGGAGGTAAGTTTCAAATGTTTCTTGTGTCGTTCTTGCAACTTCATGCATTGTATCTTTATATTTATGTATTCTACTGCAAAATAAAAACTAAATTAAAAAATAAACTATAGCTAGAAAGTTTGTTATTTCTTTGGAAAGATAAAACAATCATACTTACACATACCAATGGCTATTTCCCCCTTACAAGGGAAGTAGCCAAAAAACAATGTCATAAGATCCACTCTCACCCATTCTATCCCAACATACTCCATTCACATTCGCCCCCTCCCTCTTCTTATCTTGGCTCCTCCTGGATTAAGGGTCATCCCTGCATCTTGCCCACTGCCTTGGGTCAGAAGCACTGTAGCAAGACATAGCACATCCACAGCAAGGCCGCTTCATTTAATTGGCGAACCCCTATCCGTCCCCTCTTACAGAAAAAGAAAAGAGGGAAATAAATCCCTTTGGGATGCGTTGAAATATCATTCACACATTCCCCCATCCCCCAAAACTCCCTTTCATTTATCACAGCATTATCTATACACAACCACTCTCCATTCATCCCTATCTTCTGTCTTCTCCCGTACTTCCTCAACAGACATTCTCCTCTTTTCCAGTGCCCTTTTACCCCATCCATCCATCTCATCTCTGGTTGCCCCCTCATGTTTACTCCTTCCGTCTCTGCCTTCCACACCTCTTTCACTAATCTTTCTTCACTCATTCTTTCCATGTGTCCAAACCACCCCAATACTTTTTCATCAACCCCATCTCTCAACTTCCCATTCCCGTTCTCCTCCTCACCTCCTCGTTTTTCTCATTCTATCCAGCCTATCATACTTCTCAGGCACCTCATCTGAAACACATTCAGACTACTTCTCTCTTCCTCTCTTATGTTCCATGTTTCTGCCCCATACAGTGCTGTCAGTACAATCACTCCTTCATACAATCTGTTTTAGCATCCATTCCCAAATGTCTAATTCTCGCTACACTTTTAAATCCCCCAAGAAATTTACTTGATTCTTTTGATATACATTTTAACTCCACCCTAACTCTTTTTCTTGCCACATTCGCACCCAAGTGTCTAAAACTATCCATTCTCTCTCCCTTAATACTCATCTCCAGTTTGCTGCCACATTCTCCTCTTGTACATCTTATCCTTTACATTCACCCATATTTATATTCAATTCTCTTCTTTCGCACACCTTCCCAAACTTTGTCACTAACTTCCTCAATCCCTCCTCTGATCCTGCTACAATCGCAGTGTCATCAGCAAACAACAACTGGCTTAGCTCCCACTTTTCTCTATTGTCATTAACCATCTCAAATCCCCGGCCCATTACTCTTGTGTTTACCTCTCACACCACCCCATCCACGTATAAATCAAACAGCCAATGCAACATAACACATCAGTGGCGAAGTCCCACCTTTACCTCAAACCACTCACTCTCTCCATTTCTGATTCTAATACAGGCTCTAGTACTCTCGTAAAAACTCTTGACTGTTCTTAACAACTTTCTTTCTATCCCATATATCTGTAATCCCCCCACAATGCCTTCATGTCTACCCTGTCATAAGCCTTTCTAAATCCATAAAGGCCCAAAAAACATCTTACCTTTTCCTAAAGCTCTCTCACATATCTGCCTTACCACAAAAATATGTTCCATGCAACCCTTACCTGTCCTAAACCCAAAACGTTCCTCACCAATTACTCCCTCTGTTCCTCTCCTTATCAATCAAAACCCTCCCATAAACCTTCCCAACTACACTCAACAAGTTGATCCCTCTGAAACTACTACACTCACACTTGTCCCCTTTTCCCTTGTAAAGTGGAACTATATAGGCACTCCTCCAGTCCCCCGGCGCTCTACCCTTTTTTAAACAAACATTAAACAACCTCACCAGCAAGCCACCATCGCTGTACCTCCTTTTTTTTAGACAATCCCCATGACACCCATCCAACTCAGGTGCCAAATCTGCTTTCATCATTTTAACAACTGCTTTCACCTCATCTTTCCTTATTTCTCCTCCATTTTCCTCACTCATCACTCTCATTTTCTTAGCGCTTCCCACTGCAACAACCTTTCCATCCCTATCCTCCTTCACATTTAGCAACTCCCTAAAGTACTCTGCCCATCTTCCTCTTACTGCCTTCTGTTCCATTATTATCTCTACATATGCACCTTTTACCTTTCCTTCTCTACTTGATTCGCCTCCTCTTCCTCTCTTAATTTCTTTCCAAAATATCTTTTTATTACAAAAAACAAAAAAAGGTGTCATACCCTTATCCCACTTTACATCTACTCTCCTCTTTGCCTCCTTTATCTATGTTTTACTTCTCTTTTCTTTTCTTTATACCTCTCACATGATTTTTTCTCCTTTTTTGTAGCCAATCTGTGAATGCTCGTTTCTTCTCTTCTACAGCTTTCTTCATTTCCTCATCCCACCACTCATTACCCTTCCTTCTATTTCATCCCGTCCTCCTTGTTCCACACACCTTGTGACTCCTTCCTTGAACCATCCCCATTCCTCCTCCACTCCTAGTTCAACGCTATCCTTCACTCCTTCCCACTCCTCTCTCAGCTTCTTCTTGTATTCTTTCTCTTTTTCTTTCTCATTTAAGCAGTTTACTTTAAGCACCTCCCTACCTTTAGCCCTTTTCCTCTTTCTCCATCTACCCTCCACTCTCAAATTACTTTCCACCAAAAAATAATCTGATAGTCCCCCACTCTTTCCCCTTAGAACATGTACATCAAAAACTCTTCCTACTATTCTCCTGGTTACCACTATATAGTCCACCAACGCCATATGTACCACTCTTCCATCCACCACCCTCTCCCATGTGTACTAATTCTTGAATTTCTTCCTAAACACTGTATTTGCTATGATCAACTCTTTCTAGACACGTCTCCACCATCAACTCTCCACTACGATTTTTTTCAACTCCACACTTCCCAACCACTCCGTCCATTGGTTCATTTCCTACCCTAGCATTAAGATTTCCCAATACCATTATATTGACACTTCTCCCTAAACCCCTCTATGCACTCTGATAATTGAAGAGGCTCTAAACAAAAAAGAAATGAGAAAAAATCAAGCATTATTTCTATAAAGCAACAGAAGAGATAAAGAAGTATGATTGTTAATGTAATTTACCAGTAAAAGAGGTAATCTAAATGTATTCTGAAATCACTAGGGATGCAGCCATTACAATGTTAGCAATTCCTCCAGCTCAAATTAGTGTGGAGCGACTGTTCCCTGTATTGAAACTAATTAAATCTGACCGCAGGGCTTCGGTGAAGGAATATATTGCAGAAGCAATGTTATTTCTCAAAACTTACAATTGACTATTTTTTTTTCTATCTTATTTTCTATATGTGTAAAAAATATTAAAAAGAAAAAAGGATTTTAGTTGCTGTTTATAAGACTGTATTTCTAATGCATTTTCTCTTAAAAAATGCTATTAGATTTCCTAAAGTTAATGTAAAAATATTTCAGTTGCATTAAAAAGAATATTATATCGATTTTATTTTTGGCATTTGTATGTAATTTACATGGGATTTAGTTTTTATATTCAATAAAGTAAAGCCGCAATTGCATAGCTATAACCATAAAGAGGAACTTAATTAGTTTGAGCGTTGAAAATATCCTGATTATTCGCTTGGTAGCGATGAAATGCCATTTCGAATTGATATCGAAAGTTAAAAGTAAAATTATCTTTAGGGACAAGTCGAAGTCAAAGCTCCACAGCCCTGGAGAAATATGCTGCTTCATTTATCCAAAAAATAATATATCTATTTTCGAAAATTACTGTATTTAGACTTTGAAATAATTTAGTGACATGTTTGATAGGTGAATTAATGGGAACAAAATACAGTACGATCTGGCGTGACTGCTTTCACTGCGACAGATTTATCAAACAACATATTGTAACGATTTCAAACATAGAAACAATGATAGACAGTCAAATTACAACGGTACTAATTTTATAAAATTGTATTAAAAATCCAAACGTTCTCATCTGGAATGACAATTAGATTTTGTCAAACTCAGGGAAAGCAAATATTACCGACATATTTTGTTTAATTGCTAGTACAGCTATAGAAAGATGTAAGAATATATACAATGTTAAATGAATTCTTGTTTAATCCACAGAGAAAAATGCTTGGATACATAGAAAACGTCAGTGGCTAGCCACATGTTCATTACTGTTTATTAAAAAAATAGATAAATAAATAAATAAATAAATAAAAATGAAATAAGGAAAATAAATTGATTAGGGTGCGTTATCAAATTTCTACAACGCAAATATAGAACTTACACCAAAAAGGTCTCATGAATTTCTTGAATTTTGTTTACTAGTTAGTGACATGACGTCATCACTCTTGACGTTCATTTGTTTCAGTCACAACAAGCGACATGACGTCTAAAGCAAATTGTCGACATGATATTCTTACCCTCCCTTGTTTGTCATTTCTATTTACAATCAAAGTCCCTTTCATATCAGCAATTCTAGTTTAATAAATCTTCATTCTTACATGAATAAAGTTTATTAGAATTCAGTTTTATTAAGATATAAGTAATATATTGGAAAAAAATAGTATTTAACACAAAGTTAGATTTGTCTTGATCATAAACAATGATGGAGACTTATGTGAAGTATCCAACTGTCGAATTACGTAGACGCTGAAACAATCTATTTGCTTATAAAAGAAATATCACCATAAATCTTAAACTTTTTTTTTGTAGCATAAATCACTTGACTTCCATCTTTAATCTCATTTGGAGTTACTTGACTCAGCAGATATCAGATTTTTTTTAATTTTAGAATTTTCTGATAAATGGGTCTAACAGGAAAGAAAGGCAAAAATATTGGAACTCGTCCATCCAAATGCAACAGAAAAAAGGAAGAAAAAAGAAACAGATAAACGACATGTCACTGCAGAAATGTTTTCATTACTTAATCGAATTAGACCCTACGCCCGAGGAGCTGCCAAGAAGTTAACTAAAAACAAATGAATGGATAAATGACTTGACGGAAGCCAAAATAAAAGATAAAAGATAAAGTGTTTCTCATCACGGAAGATCACGGAAGGGGGAAGAGGGTACATTCCTCCTATTTCTTAAAAAAAAAAAAAAAAAAAAAAAAAAAAAAAAAAAAAAAAAAAAAAAAAAAAAAAAAAAAAAAAAAAAAAAAAAAAAAAAAAAAAAAAATCCAACCAAGCATCATTTGGCAGACAAAACCCAAGAGAGTATCAGACCTAGAAAGATGGAACAAGAGCCAAAACTACGATAAAGGAGAGATAAAGTGGCACTCATGTTTGAGCCAGGATGCTATATACCTCACTAAGGTACCCTACGTGTTATTACAGTTTATTCCTATCATGTGATCTTATCTTAATCGACCTCCTCCTGCCGAGTGGATCGCCTGATCTTGTCTCCACTCTGACATTTAGGCAAGAAGTACAAAGTCTGTAGATTTGAGATAAATATACCCCGTCTGGGGTATTTGCTGCATGTTATTGTGGCAAAGTAGCATGCAGTTGATACTTTAGGGCTATATGGGGCGCCCGTACGGACCAAAGCCACACACCATTTTGTCTGTGATAGAGGGAAACTCTGTTCATAGAGAAATTATGACACTTTTATACTACGACTATCCCTCCGTTATGCTGTCCCCCAACCCCTTGTTACTGTCCTGTCCCATTTCTCTGAATATTCATTTCCTTTATTCGCCGACCCTGTGGTGGGGGAAGAGAATGCTACCACCAAGTCTTTCCACTTGAGTCGTAAAAGGCGACAAAAAACGGGACGGGGGATGGGATTAGGAGTCCTACTACCTGTAGCCCCAAAAGGGGACATTCCTAAAAAAAGAAGTAAAGGCATAAGAGGGTCTGGGAGTTTTCCAACCAGTGCCCTAAGGTTTGGGTCTTTTAATGTGCGTGGATGTGGTACAGATGAGAGTAAAAGGGAAGAGATAGGCAGTATGTTTGTGAGAAGAAAGATGGATGTGCTGGCTTTGAGTGAAATTAAAATGAAAGGAAAGGACAACTGTGAGTTTGGGAGTGTAGCTGGGAGGTACTCAGGAGTGAAGAGGGGACGAGGGAGAGAAGGTGTGGCTATACTAGAAGTGAAGAGATAAGTAAGTGGGTAGTGGAGTGGAAGGAGGTTTCATCAAGGTTGATGTGGATGAAGGTGAAGCTGGGAAGGGAGATGTGGGTTTTTGTAAGTGTGTATGGACCTGGTAGTGAGAAGAGCGTAGAGGAAAGGGAGGCTTTTTGGGTAGATATAAATGAGTGCATAGAGGAATTAGGGAGAAATGTCAATGTAGTTGTATTGGAAGACCTTAATGCTAGGATAGGATTTGAACCAATAGATGGAGTGATTGGGAAGTATGGAGTTCCAGGTAAAAATTGTAGTGGAGAATTGATGGTGGAGATGTGTCTTGAAAGAGATTTGATGATAGGAAATACAGTGTTTAGGAAGAAAGTCAAACATAAGTACACATAGGAGAGGGTGGTGGATGGAAGAATGGCAGATAGAGCGTTAATTGACTATATAGTGGTGACCAGGAATATGGTAGGAAGGGTTAAGGATGTACATGTTCTAAGGGGAGAGAGTGGGGGAATATCAGCTCATTTTCTGGTGGAAGGTAAATTAAGAGTGAAGAATAGGTGGAGAAAGAGGAAAGGGGCAGAAGGTAGGGAGGTACTTAGAGTGAACTGCTTAAATGAGAAAATTGAGTGTAATTGGGAAGGCTTATGGGAGGGTCTTGATTGAGAGGATTAGGAGAGGAACAGAGGGAGTAATTGGTGAGGAACAGTGTGGGTTTGGGTTTAGGACAGGTAGATCAGATTTTTGTTGTAAGACAGATATGTGAGAAAGCTATAGGAATAGGTAAGGATATTTTTTTGGGCTTTTATGGATCTGGAAAAGGCTTACGACAGGGTAGACAGGAAGACACTGTGGGAGGTACTGCAGATATATGGGATAGGATGAAAGTTGTTAAGAGCAGTCAAGAGTTTTTACGAGAGTAGTAGAGCTTGTGTTAGGATTAGAAATGGAGAGAGTGAATGGTTTGAGGTAAAGGTGGGACTTCGTCAGGGATGTGTTATGTCGCCCTGGCTGTTCAATCTTTACATGGATGGGGCGGTGGGAGAGGTGAATGCAAGGGTAGTGGGTCAGGGGTTGGAGGTGATTAAAGAAAATGGAGAAAAGCGGGAGATGAGCCAGTTGTTGTTTGCTGACGACACTGCGCTTGTAGCAGGATCAGACCCCCCCCTCTCCGTCCCCCCCATGGGGGGACAGAGAGGGGGGTCGCCGAATTTCTGAAGCGGCCTTGCTGTGGATGTGCTGTGTCTTGCGAAACTGCTTCTGACCCAGGGCAGTGGACAGGATGCAGGGATGACCCGTCATCCAGGAGGTGCCAAGATAAGTGGGAGGGAGGAAGGTGGAGGGGAGTGGAATATACAGGAAATGGAATGGGTGGGAATGATTTCTATGCTTTTTTATTTTTGGCTACCCCCCGTGTAGGGGGAAAAAGCCTTTGGTATATGTATGTATGTATGTATGTATATATATACATATATATATATATATATGTGTGTGTGTGTGTGTGTATATAGATAGATAGAGATACAGAGAGAGAGAGGGGGGGAGGGAGGGGGGAGGGAGGGGGAGAGAGAGAGAAATGCGAAATTAACGTGCGTAAAAGTAGTACGAGACGCATTATGTGTAGTTTAAACTGTCCTTGGCTCAATAACACGTGTTTAAGAGGTACTTAGGTATGTCTGTGTCTGTGTCCGAACCAGTCCGTGTTTCTGTGTTTGTGTGCGTCTGTCTGCGTCTGTGTCTGTGTCTGTGTCTGTGTCTGTGTCTGTGGCTGTATCTGTGTCTGCATCTGCGTCTGTGACTGCGCCTGTCTATACCCGTGTTTCTGTGTCTTTGTCCGTGCCTATGGGGATGAGGATGTATGCTAGGAGGCACACAAACCTGCTATAACATGACATGACATGACATAACATATTAGAATATATAAACATAGTACAGCATAGCATAGCATAGCATATAATCGGAAAGTAATGCGTAATATAGCCTCGTATAGGTAAGCATCGCATAGCATAAGAAAGCAACGTATAGCACAGCATAATATAACACAGTATCGCATAGCAAAACTTCGCATAGCATAGTATTGGGTGGTGTGTCGGTAGCTGGAAGTACCTGGCAGCTCGTATGCTTTCACGTGGAAGATAAACATTGGGCTTCCGATTTCCTATTTTGATTGGCTGCATAGCCTACGCCCAAGTTGATGCAAGAGATTATACACGTCACTGGAATCTAAGCTGTAGTACGTTCATACATTCCCAGCTGGGAATCAAACAGCTATATACATGTCAGGGACCCCATAGGGGTTTTCTGTGTAATGGCATTTACCTTCGTGATGTTAGTACTCGTTCTTGTTCCAACAATGTGTGGAAATGCAATAGTCGGGCATTAATCATCATCAACCGACTGCATTACCATTATGAATACGGAAATAGTCTCACGTCTTGACCTTGAATTGGTTTAATGATTTAAGTCCTCACCGAGCACAAGCAAAGGGTGTCTCATTTGATGCATGCAACAGTAGTCCTTAAGAACATGGCCACGTACCAATATCAATGTTCTTGTTGTGTAGTACCAAGAGTGCCCTTAGAACATCTTCGACAATAACAGATGTTTGTAACATCTTTTCGTTCTAATGAACACGTGTTTACACGTGTGCATCAAAATCTATCCTTCCTTAGGAAAATGCATGTTTAGAATCAGAGAAATATCTAACTTCTTCCACTTTGTAATTACTAAAACGAGAATCATTAGTCATGATTTCAGTCATGCACAAAAATCATGT
>NC_134798.1:5781938-5791938 GCF_046742065.1 Oratosquilla oratoria
AAACTTTCTGCAGAGGCAGTGGAATGTAGTTCAGTTCGAAGCTTTAAGAATCATTTAGATAAACACCTAAGCAAGATGCTGTAATGATTATCATTTATTTTGTATTGTTTGTTTTTGTTTTGTTAACATTTATTTGTTTGTTCCTCATTTATTATTGGTTGTATGTCAGTTTATTGTTGTTTACTGTTTGCCTGTTTGTTTATTGTTTAACTATACCTGTGCATTTATTTATGTATTTTAATTGTTATTTACATTATTATAGCTTTTATTTATTCATTTATTATCATTATGATTTTTTTTTCGCATCCGACCTAGATATGAACCAAAAGGTATGTGTATTTGTGTGTCAGTGTATGTGTGTGCGTGCGTGCGTGCGCGCGTGTGTGTGTGCGTGTGTGTGTATATGTATGTGTGCCAGCGTATGTTTGTGTCTGTGTGTGTATCTGTGTACGTGTGTTCCTGTGTACGTATGTGTGCGTGCGTGCGTGCGTGTGCGTGTGTGCGTATGCGTGTGATGGTCTGTATGTAGTTTCCCGTTTATAATATTAATACCCAGTGGGTTTATTGTTAGTCTTTAATATCATCATCGTGTGTTTTGTAATAGTGCACAAGTATGTTTGGGAGAATCAAGTGATCAGGCCAAGCGCTCGAGAGTTTTGCCGCCATAACAAAGCTTGGTGTTAGTTTCTGTCGTACCCTCAAGGTGTAAACACGCTTTTTGTATTTCGTGTGAATTTATCGAATTGTGACTTTATACATTATTTTATCGTTGTAAGATGCTTTTCATTGCCACCCTACTACAAAGAGTGCGTGCGTGTGTGTGTGTGTGTGTGTGTGTGTGTGTGTGTGTGTGTGTGTGTGTGTGTGTGTGTGTGTGTGTGTGTGTGTGTGTGTGTGTGTGTGATTAACCATGGTTCACCATGGTCTTGGGTCACGTGTTGGACTCGTGATCAACAGCTATTTCCCTTCCGAAAGAGAGCACAGAGCTCATATATGACCAATCTATGGGTAATGCTGTGACCTTACACGCACACACACACCCAATTCCCCGCCCACGAGAGTTGGAGTAACGACTCGCAGCACAGCGATACTAAAATTATTTCAGCCCTGGTCGGGATTCGTACCCGGACCTCCGTAGTGGCAGCTGGGAACTCTACCAACCGTGTGTGTGTGTGTGTGTGTGTGTGTGTGTGTGTGTGTGTGTGTGTGTGTGTGTGTGTGTGTGTGTGTGTGTGTGTGTGTGTGTGTGTGTGCGTGCGTGTGTGTGTGTGCGTGTGCGTGTGCGTGTGTGTGTGTGTGTGTACGTCTGTGCGTGTGCATGCGTGTGCGTGCGTGCGTGTGTGTACGTGTATGCGTGTGCATGCGTGTGCGTGCAAGTGCATGTGTGTGCATGCCTGCGTATGTGCATACATGTGCGTGTGCATGCGTGCATGTGCATGTGTGTGCATGCCTGCGTGTGTGCATACCTGTGCGTGTGCATGCGTGTGCGTACGTGTGTGTGGGGTGGATGTGGGTGTGGGTGTGTGTGTGTGTGTGAGCGCGCGCAATAGCGAGAGGACGAGGGAGATGCTCAGTGAGAGGGCGGGGAGTTCAAGCAAGGGTTTAAGAGCAAGTGGGAAAAGAGTGCGCGAAAGAGAGGCGCTAGAGGAAAAAAATGAAGTCGAGAGAGAGCAAGAGGGACGAGGTTTAGCGTGCAAGAGGCGAGTGAGCGAGCGAGAGGGCGAAAGCGAGAGCTAGGCAAGAAAGAGGAAACAAGAAAGTCAGAGAGAGCGAACTCGAGGGCGAGAGAGAGTGGGAGGGCGAGAGAAAAGGAATGAGAGGGTGAGAGAAAGAGAGCGAGATCGCGAGAGAGAGCAAGCAGGAGGGCCAAAAAGAGCACGCGCAAGGGGAAGAGAGAGCGAACGAGAAGGCTGGATAGAGCGAATGAGGGGGCAAGAGAGAGAGAGAGAGTGGGAGGGCGAAAGTGCGGAAGAGAGCAATCGAGAGATATCGAGAGGGCGAACGAGATTGAACGAGAGGGCAAGAAAGAGTGAGTGAGGACGAGAGCAAACGAGTATAAGGGAAAGAGAGTAGGAGAGCGAGAAAACGAAAGAGCAAGAGGACGAAAAAAAAAATAACAGAGCAAAAGAAAAAGCTAGAGAGTAGGGGTGAGAGCTGGATTGAAAGCGAGAAGCCGAGAGAACAAGATTCAAAGGTGCGGTGAAAGAACGATGGCAAGGGTGAAAGCGAGGGAGAGCGAGGGAGAGCGAGAGCGAGACCGAGAGGCATCTGGCCCGAACATAATCCCATTGATTGACCCACTTGTTTGATGTCAACAGTTCAATTAATGAGGAGCGAGTGAAGGTTATCAATATGAATGGCTCTCCCTCGCTGCAGAATATTCCCTGATAAACCGGTAAGCATAATGTCCAGGAAATTGAATTGAATAATGAAATTTTGGCGTTAGGAATCGGCGACCATTTGGCACTCAGGGGGACTAATGAGGAGATCAATAGGTTGTAGAATGGGGGGATAGTAAACTGTAGCGAGTAGCACTTTTCCCTTTTAACCTTAGCGCAAACTGAGACAGAGCCGACGCAGGCGACGCAGCGTAGAGCAAAGGCAGTCTTCCTGCTGTTGAATTGAAGCAGAGTTTGAACTTTTCTCACACTTGGAATACTTCTAGATGTATTACCTCAGCATCTCAAGTAAAAGAAAATTTCAAGCTGTACTTCAATTCAGCAACAGGAAGTCCGCCATTGCTCTATGTCTCAATTTGCGCTTAAGCTTATTCTGACTGCCGGCAGGCTATCTTATTGAGGTGAAACACAATTGTTCTTCTACTAGTTCGCGGAAGCAAACCAACTGTCTATATACCATTAGAAATTAATTTCTTGTTATTCCAGTGATGACGTCATTGCCCCACCCAGAATCCGAGAAAAAGCTGACACAGGTTGCGTTACCTTTTTTATTTTTTCATTTTTTTTTTTACAAGGCTTGCTCCCTAAAACAACGCTCTTCAATAAGTAAGTAAATGAATAAAAAAAATATATATATATATACAAATATATAGATATATAAATATATAAATGTATAAACATATAAATGTATAAACATATAAATAAATAAATGTATAAACATATAAACATATAAATATATAAATATATGAATATATAAATATGAAAATATAAATAAACATATAGATATATAAACATATGAATATATGAATATATAAATATATGAATATATGAATATATAGATATACAAATATATAAATATATAGATATAAATATATAAACATATAATATATAAATATATAAATATATAGATATATATATATAAACATATAAATATAGAAATATATAAATGTATAAATAGATAGATAAATAAATAAATAAGTAAATAAAAAAATAAATAAATAAATGAAAATAAAAAAGAGGAATCATATTTTTGGGGGCTGGTTTACTAAGGAGTATTCAACAGAAAGGGTGGAAAAAAGTGGTGCATTTCCTGCGGTGCGCTCGCCGGGCTATGGTTCACTAAACCGGAGAGGAAGTGCGAAGTGCCTCTGCGAGCGAAGCAAACGCACCTGGCCAGGCCAGGGCGGTGAAGCCGGTGCTTATTTCCTGGATATTTCAAGGTCCGGGAGGTTGAGGATGGTTAGTTACCAATTCCAGGTACATGAACCACATTGATGAACTTTCTTATATCAGTGCCGGAAGTGTGGCTTAGAAGATCGATCTCATTCTATACTTTTGAGAATCCTACAGTTTCAAGATTTACCGAAGTATCGAATTCATCAAAACCAACCACAAGTATTTCATTTGGAATGGTCAAGAACGGTGCGTGTGCTCAGGAATATTTTGTAACAATCTCCAATAGATTTGAAATGCTTGGTATGTCAGAGGAAACGGATCTCGAGGGACTTCGCAAATCAACTCGACCTGCCTAACGAATCCTGAAGAAACTCCTCTTCGAATCTGTGACCCAGGTAAGTAAATACAGTCAGGAAAAAAACAAACAATCTTTTGATTTAGGAGTGAGCTGAGGTTGCGTCCTCGGCCCAACACTTTTCAACACCTACATGGCCCGAGTATTGGTCAGAATTATCAATCAATGTCATTATAGAGCATCCATTGTAAAGAGTAAGGCCACTGACCTTGTCTTTACTGTTGTTGTAGTTCTTACGGATTCGTTAAAGGTCTTCGTTGTAGCCTTCAAGTTACTGCGCAGGAGGGTCCAGACATTTGGGGGGTTACTGGATGTTACAGTTTCTTACTGTGCATGTGGTGAAGACACTAAGATCTCGGAATGCTGGGCATACTTTGGTAGTGTAGTGCATAACGGTGGTGGGTTACGCCAGAAGTTCTTCGAAGCAAGGACTTATTCATGGAATGAGAGAACAAGAGGTCAGCAGATGAGGGATCCTATATGCATGACCTAGTGTTATGGACTCATTCAACCAAGTATTATGGCGTTGTCAGAACACATGCAAGAGAACATAAAACCGAATCTTCAAGTCTCTTATGCTCCCTGTAATTCTGGATGGTTGTTAGACATGGACTCTGGATGCTAACTTGGAGAGACATGTCAATGTCTTTGTCACCAAGTCCCTCCGGAGGATTGTGATATATTGCTGGTATGACTATATCAAACAAGCGATTGTCCCGCGAGGCTTAGTCAAGGTTTATTATAGGCATAATTCGTGAACGTCAACTCAGGGCTTCCCTGATGTTGATCCCGTTAACAGGATTATTTCCACAAGAGACAGCCCTCGATGGAACAGACGATGGGGACGCCTACAACTGAGAGAGAGTCGACCGGATGCTGTTTAGAATGGGAAGGGTGACTGCATGGGGGATTTATCAGGACAGTGGCTCTCACCCTTTTTCACTCTATTCCCACTTTCATGAATTCTCAATATTCGTTTGGTTCCCTTAAATTTTTTCCCCAAATTGCACCCAACTAAGAAAGTAGAAAAAAAAAGAAAAAACAATAGTAATGATAACAATGATTATATGTTGATGAAGAGAAACCCTTTATTCTATTACAAAAATTACAATCGTAATTATCTTATAGATTTTTGTGATGTACATTACGAGACCATTTTATATAGAAATGTAAGCCATGGCCCTCCTGAATTCTTGTCATGGCAGCCTTAGAGGGGGTTTACACGGTCTAACGGTTCGTCGAACGCTGTTCGACAGACACGTGTTTAAAGTGATGTGTGAACGTGTGAACGGGGTATTTGGTTGTCGAACACGTTGTTCGACAACCAAATACCCCGTGTAAACCCCCTCTTAGGAGTCATGGCCCCAGGTTGAGAGCCACTGTACTAGGAGAAACTGTGATTAATGGAGGCGGCATATGAGTGAAGCGACGGGCCTCCCGGCGTATGTTCCCCATTGATAATGATGGTATCGCTCTGTCGCTACAGATGGGGTTAAAAATGGATAAAGAAATAAGTGCGTGGGAAGTGGGTGACGAGTGGGTGTGTGGAGAGTGGGTGTGTGAAGGGTGCATGGGGACTGCGCGGGGAATGCGTGGGGAGTGCGTGGTGGTAAAGTGCGCGGGCGGAGTGTATGCGTGGAGAGTGGGTGCGTGAAGAGTGTGTGGGGAATGCATGGGGAATGCGTGGGATAGAGTGCGTGGGTGGAGTGGGGGGTGGAGAGTGGGTGAAAAGTGTGTATAGAATAGACGAAGAAGGGTTGTGGGGAGTAGGGGTTTGTGGGGAGTAGGGGTTTGTGGGGAGTGGGAGTTTGTGGGTAGTGGGGATTTGTCGGGGGTATTGGGGGTTTGTGGGAGGTAGTGGGTATACTGGGGGGTTAGTGGGGGGGCCAGTGTGCGAGTAGTGGGTGGGTAGTGGGCGCGAGGAGTGGGACGAGGAAATAGTCAGGGGGAGTGGGCCGGAGAACTGGGCCGGGGGAATGGGCCGGGGGAATGGGCCGGGGGAATGGGCCGGGGGGAGTGGGCCTGGGGAGAGGGCCGGGGGAGAGGGCCTGGGGAGAGGGCCGGGGGAGAGGGCCGGGGGAGAGGGCCGGGGGAGAGGGCCGGGGGAGAGGGCCGGGGGAGAGGGCCGGGGGAGAGGGCCGGGGGAGAGGGCCGGGGGAGAGGGCCGGGGGAGAGGGCCGGGGGAGAGGGCCGGGGGAGAGGGCCGGAGGAGAGAGCCGGGGGAGAGGGCCGGTAATGGGCAGCTATGTTTACTAATGGTGTTTACCCATGGTATTATATATTTTCAGGCCGCGTTGTACGGTGTAATGGAAACGGTCCCGTTATCATTTTCGCTTTTAGATCATTATGAATAGCAAAGTTCAGAAGTCTTTGGTCAGGCTGATGGATGACCCACTCTCTTGGAGAGTTGGGGACGTCTTAGACATACGTAGGAAGACCGAAGTTGATGGAAATGGAGGCGTGGGAAGGATTAAGTGATATAGAGAAAAAAAGAAGACAACTGGAGATCGCAAAGGATGGTCAAACGAAAAACTCCAAAGGAAAGAGGAAAGAGAAAATGACAAAAAGGAGGAGAGTGTGGAGGAGGAGGCAGAGGGACGGTAAAAGCAAGAGGCACTAACCCCACCCCCCCCACGCTGGACATGACGTCCAACTTTATTCAGAGTATAAAGGCTAGCCTTTGTTGTTTCTTGCACAGGCAATTACTTACTTCACAAAGACTTCAAGTTACGTTCGCTTAATCCTGAGGAACTGCACGTCAGAGGAGGAAGAAAGTTAAGTCATGGGACCAAATATCTTAGACATTGTTGTCAAAATGTATGTTCTACCCTTGAGTACAATGACGCACTTTACATTATTTTCTGGCGATTGTCAGACGATCTTATTCAGTTGAGAGCTGTTTTGTGTTTCTATTCCGAGTGTCGTCGAACAATTTCGTTTATTTGGTTGAAATTCACAAGCTTTTCAAAATATCAAAAGTACTGAATCTTTATATATACATATACATATACATATACATATATAATGTATATATACATATACAAATACATATACACACACACTGTACATACAGTGCTCGACAAGGATGTACGAACGGTTAGCGAGAATGAATGATGAGGAGTGTTGAGGACTGTTTTTGCTGAAATGCACAATCTTATATAAACAATTAGCATATGGTTCCATTATTTGACCTATTTTCTTTAAAATGTGTGATTTCCATGTAATTTGATCAAAGAGAAGTTACGTTTTCATCCTCTGCAAAATTACCAACCACATACCATCTGATTCACTAATTGCCGACCTCAAACAATGACGGTTTTTTGCTCAAATGCACAATTTCATATAAAAATTAGCATATGGTTGCATTATTTGATCTATTTTTTTTTTATATGTGATTTTCATGTAATTTGATCAAAGAGAAGTTACGCTTTTATCCTCTGCAAAATTACCGACCATAGCTACGATTCGTCCAGCCCGCCGTCTATGATCACTGGTGGTATGGATCAAACTACACTCCATTAAGTTTCTTACTATTGTGTTATTAGTGTAATAAATCGCATATAGTTAAATTATTTCGACTATTTTCTTTAAAATGTGTGATTTTCATGTAATTTTACCAATCGTGCATTCCAGCAAAAACCGTCGGACGGTATTCATAGCTGTGGTCGGCAATTTTGCAGAGGATAAAAACGTAACTTTTCTTTGATCAAATTACATGGAAATCACACATTCTAAAGAAAATAGGTCAACTAATGCAACCATATACTAACATTTTATATAAACTTGTGCATTTCAGCAAAAACCGTTCTTGTTCGAGTTTGGTCGGCTATCAATGAGTCGGACGATATTCGTAGCTGTGGTCTGTAAGTTTGCATAGGATAAAAACGTAACTTCTTTTTTATCAAATTACATGAAAATCAAACATTTTAAAGAAAATAGGTCAAATAATGCAATCATATGCTATCTTTTATATAAAATTGTTCATTTCAGCAAAAACCGTCCTTGTTCGAGTTTGGTCGGCTATGAGTGAGTCGGACTGTATTCATAGCTGTTGTCGGTAATTTTGCAGAGGATAAAAACGTAACTTTTCAATGATCATATTGCATGGAAATCACACATTTTAAAGAAAATAGGTCAAATAATGCAACCATGTGTTATTTTTTTTATATAAAATCGTACATTTCAGCAAAAACCGTTCTTGTTCGAGTTTGGTCGACTATGAGCGAGTCGGTCGGCAATTTTGCAGAGGATAAAAACGTAACTTCTCTTTGATCAAATTGTATGAAAATCACATATTTTAAAGAATATAGGTCAAATAATGCAACCATTTGCTAATTTTTAATATAAAATTGTGCACTTCAGCAAAAACCGGACGGTATTCATAGCTGTTGTCGGTAATTTTGCAGAGGATAAAAACGTAACTTCTCTTTGATCAAATTACATGGAAATAACACATTTTAAAGAAAATAGATCAAATAATGCAACTATATGCTAAATTTTTATATAAAATTGTACATTTGAGCAAAAACCGTCATTGGTTGAGGTCAGCAATTAGTGAGTCGGATGGTATGTGGTTGGTAATTTTGTAGAGGATAAAAACGTAACTTCTCTTCGATCAAATTACATGGAAATCACACATTTTAAAGAAAATAGGTCAAATAATGCAACCATATGCTAATTTTATATGAAATTGTGTATTTTAGCAAAAACAGTCCTCAACACTCCTCATCAATCATTCTCGATAACCGTTCGTACATCCTTATCGAGCACTGTACACTGTAAATACAATGTACACTGTATATATATATATATACAAGGTACATGTATAAGCACAAATATGCATGTACACATGCATATATGTGCAAACATGATTTTACACGTGTGCACGCGAGCACGTAGGGGCACTCTCACGCACATACATACACGCACGCACACACACACACACACACACACACACACACACACACACACACACACACACACACACACACACACACACACAGAAAATCTTACATCAAGACATGTGCCCAAGAGTTTAAGACTGGAACTGAGCTGATATTGGACCAATTTATAAAATGGTATCAAGGAGGGTCCTCTAAATGGTAGAAAAGTATCTTTGACCAGTGTAGTAACTAAACTATGTGAAAATTGTTACGGATAGATTGTCAAAGTATTAGAAAAGGAAAAAAATCCTGTTGGGTAATCAGTATCTCTAACTTGTAGAGTTTTATTTTTATTTCTATTCAAGAGTAATCAATATCCTGCAAGAAAAGGATAGTTGGGTGAAGTGTAGTTAGTTTTAGAAAAATCGTTTGATAATGTACCTCACAAAAATAATGGAAGTTAGACCATAAAGGAGGTCTTGCAAGGAGTCGATGTGAATGGATGAGAAGCTTTCTGAATAACACATCAATTAGGACAGTAATGAAATACAAGTTGTCTAGATGGAGTTATCAGTAGTAGTGTCCCACAGAAGTCCGTGTTAGTACTGATAACCTTGATATATGTTAACGACCAATTACATTAATTTATTTCCTGATTATACAAAGACATTAGGGTATCAGAGAACTACAGGTTGTTACAGGAAGATAGAGTTAAGTTATACAAATGGAGCTGGGAGTGGAAAACTATTTTTCATTTTTGCTAAGAAATATGAAGGCTAATTTCCTTATAAAGGGGAAGAAGTCTTTGGTATATGATTATGTTTAACGTTGCGAACTCCCCCTGTTAGGAGGCTAGGACGTTGCCTCTTACATAAACATTTGTAACGCGGAATTTATTGAACCATGCCCTTGGTCCAACTCGTTGGTGGAAGGGTTCGAACTGCCGTCACCTCGACCTCCACTGCAAGTAGCGACGCTTTAACCCGCTTGGCAGCGAGCATCCTTTGCTGTATAAATTGGTATGTAGAAGAACTATTAAAGGTATTGGAAATGGGTATAAGAACAGGCCATCACTGCTTCATAAAATAGGTAATGGTATAATTACAAATGAATATCAGAAGGCTCATTGGAAAGTTGTGTATGCACTTGACAAATAGGACCTCTTAAGGTGGGAACAAAGGAAAAAC
>NC_134798.1:5794438-5799438 GCF_046742065.1 Oratosquilla oratoria
TGCTCAGAGATGAATGGAAGTGCTAAACGGCAGATAGAGTGAGAAAGAGTTCCAAAAGGTACGATAGGGGAGTTGAAAGAGTTGGTCAGGTTAGACTGCGTCTCTTATCATTATCATGGAGTGATGGATGGGAGTGGAATAAGTGGGAGTGGGTGCGTGCCTCTGACTTGGCTACCCCCCTTGTAATGGGGAAGAATCCCTTAGCGTATAGGTAGATGGTTTATTGTTATGGTTACTGTTTTATTTATTCATTATTTTGTATTTTTACGATTTTTTTATTTCTTGTATTTTCATTCTATTCATTCACATGAAAGTCCTATATTTTACGTTATTACAAAATAAAAAGTATTCTGTAAACAAACGCATGGTTGGCTCAACACAAGAAATCAGTTTCTAAATATAATAGATGTCTCAGGACAGTGAACAGAAGAGCAGAGAAATAGGATAAGAATAAAATAGCATAAATAAATAATTTAACGAAAGGACAAAAGAATACCATACCTGTATCGAACACGTGTATACATTAGGTTGCTTCCACATACTCAAGTTGACAAAATGTGAAAAGCTGAACGAAAAGACACTTCTCGTGTATCTGGGGATGTAATCGAAAGCGGGCTCATTTCGCATTCGCTTAGTTGTGGGTTCGAATCCCGCAGTTTTCACCGATTCCCAGAACTGACTGTTACCTCCCCCCACAATGTAAGCGCATAGAGCAAAGATGACGGCTTCGGCAGCAGCAACGCGCCTCCTGGCGTAGGCTCCTCATCTTGTATATCTCACTATACTCTCGGAATGATTATGCTAAATCTAGCATATTTTCCCTAACAATAATACTATATCAACGAGAAAATATAACAGAAACTAAATGTCTTAAGAGGAACAAGAGATTTAGCATAACTTTTGCCAATTTAGCATATTTTGCACTGCTATCTAGCATATTATCGCTTGAGAAATCTAGTCATCCTGCTCGTGTGGTCGAGAACAGAACATGGGTATTTTTTTTTGAAGACTGTTTTGTATTTTGGATTTTGGTTTTTCATTTTTTTTATTTTCTATTTTTCATTTTTTTTATTATTGATTTTTGAAATTTGAATTTTTGATTTTTGAATTTTTGGGTTTTGATTTTTTTGGGGGGTTGGATTTTTGGATTTTTGGATTTTTGGATTCTTGAATTCTTGGATTTTCAGATTTTTAGATTTCTGGATACCTGGATTTTTGGATTTTTTGGATTTCTAGGTTTTTGGATTTTTGGATTTTTGGATTTTTAAATTTTTAGATTTTTAGATTTTTAGATTTTTAGATTTTTAGATTTTTAGATTTTTGGATTTTGGGATTTTTAGATTTTTAGATTTTTAGATTTTTTGATTTTCATAATTTGGATTTTGAATTTTGTATTCTAATGTCATGGGGCAACAGAAAAACAAATACTAGGAATCGTAATACGGAATAAATGAATTATTAAACAGATAGATTAATAGATATGGAAATGAATGAATGAATAGATGAATGAATAAATAAATGAACAAGTGAGTAACTGGATACATATGCATATAAGATACATTAGATACATATACATGATCAAATAGAAGAATGAATATAGAGAAATATAAACAAGCAAACAACTAAATTAGTAAACTATATTATCAAAAAATTATGTGACAATGGAATACAATAATAACAATATCAATGTCACCATATAATAGCTAAGATAAAAACTGAAAAGAAACCTTACGAACACTGAACATGATAATTACAACGAAATTGAGGAAGATTGAAGAACCAAACCAAAGTTAGTACAATTATACACAGAAGAAGAGGGACATTACCAAAACTCCAAACTCCAAAGTGTGAAGTGTTCTAAAAAAAAAAAAAAAAAAAAAAAAAAAATGCCTCCCCACCCAAAAAAAGATGAAAAAAATCTTCAGTGTCAAGACGAGTTCTGACCTTTCCTAATTAAAACAGACTTTTCAGGCAATGGTAAGACCTCTTTCCTAGAATAACAAAAAGGAACACCCATTACCGCACCCACCACAGCTACCAACACCACCTGCAGCTCACCCTCCACCTTCTTGATAGAATGAACGAGGCCACTTCTCGTAGTCGAAGAGAACATTTCCCGGTGTCTGTCTGCCTCTCTGCCTGTGTGTAGTGTGATGTGTAGCGTGTGTGTAATGTATGTGAGTGTGTATGTGTATGTATATATGTGTATATGTATGTGTGTGTGTGTGTGTGTGTGTGTGTGTGTGTGTGTGTGTGTGTGTGTGTGTGTGTGTGTGTGTGTGTGTGTGTGTGTGTGTGTGTGTGTGCACGCACGCGAGTGCATGCGCGGGCGTACAAGCACCCATAGCTAAGAAGGTCAAGACAAATTTCTCTCGCCATATTGATTTCCCTGAGCTGAACAAGACAAGATCCGTGTCCAAACTTCTTGCAGGTGACGTATCCATGATATATTACCTTATGGGCAATGATACCATGTGGTCAATGTCCCAATGATCCGTCGAAGAGAGAAACGTAACGAAGGAAATCGGACAAGTTTTCTGGAAAAAGGTCACCTTGGCGTCTTCCAATGCGCCTGAAGATGTCTCGACAAGAACTATCGAAGGTTAGTTATATGAGTTGGGTCATGTTCATTGGTTATAATTTGCGGGCAAAGTTGACTGAGGGCGGACGGGTTTATCGGGCCAGCACGCGCGCTCGCGCTCGTTCACGCGCTCTACACCCACTTCCACATGCATTGGCGCATGGACGTGCACGTTTCCGCACATACGCGTGCATTCGCTCAAGCACATGCGCACGTGTACACGCGCAAAAAAAACAGAGACAAAGAGGCGGAGAAGGGCAAGCAGAGACAGGCAGTCAGAACAGACAGACAGACGGACAGACAAATGGATAGACAGGCGGACAGTTAGCCAGACAGAGAGACGGACGGACAGACGGACGGACAGACGGACAGATAGATGGACAGATAGACGGATAGGCAGACAGACAGAAAGACAGACGGAGAAAAAGACAGACGGACAGAAAAGCAGACGAACAAAAAGACAGACAGTCAGACATACAAGACAAAGAGACCACCACACCTAGGGCAAACATACCATTGA
Source organism: Oratosquilla oratoria (assembly GCF_046742065.1). Taxonomy (NCBI): domain Eukaryota; kingdom Metazoa; phylum Arthropoda; class Malacostraca; order Stomatopoda; family Squillidae; genus Oratosquilla; species Oratosquilla oratoria. The sequence goes on from NC_134798.1 coordinate 5,797,540, forward strand.
AGGCCCATAGTAAAAGTCTAAAAAAAATAGAAAATTCCTTAAAAAAAAAAAGAACTCCACTTCTACTTTTTTCTTTTTCTTTTTAAGGTAGTGTGGATGGTAGTGGAAGGGACATGGGCCCTCTTAAAGGAGCCTGGAAGGAGAAGATTGCCTCTTTTCATTTCATATATGCCACCTTATCCTAGAACTTTTGTTTCCCATAGTCTTGATGGTCACCAGCTAGATGCCTGTCCTTCAAGTTTTCTCATTATCTCGACGACTGGCACGTGAGAGGGCGACACGCCGACAGAAGGTAACCTCCTCTGCCCTCTTCTTTCTGAGCGCCAGACAACAGGGATAAGGAGGGTGGAAGTAGGGTGGCAGAGAGGGGTGAATAGGCGATGGGGTATGGGGTTGCGGGGAAGTGGGGGTGAAGGGTGAGGGTGAGGATTGCGATGAGGGTGAGGTGGGGATGAGGGTGAGGTGGGGATGAGGGTGAGGTGGGGATGAGGGTGAGGTGGGGGTTGGGGTGAGGTGAGGGTGAGGGTGAGGGTGAAGTGGGATGAAAATGAGGGGTGGGGTGAAATTGAGAGGAAGAGAGTAGGAGTGTGAGTGGTGGTGAGAGGGAATGAGCAGGGGTGAAAGAATGGGGTGAGTAGAGAAGAGGTAAGGGGGAGAGTGGGAGTAAGTGGGGTTGAGTGGGGGTGAGTAGAGGTGAATGAGTGGGGGTGAGTGAGTGGGGATGAGCGAGTGGGAGTGAGTGGGGGTGAGTGAGTGGGGGTGAGTGAGTGGGGGTGAGTGAGTAGGGGTGAGGGAACGAAGGTAAGGGAATACGGGTGAAGAAATAGGGGACAGGGTGAAGGTGTGGTGGTGAGGATGAGGGAGTGAGGAAGAGGGGGTGAGAAAGAGGTGAGAGTGAGGGGTGAGGGTGAGGGTGAAGGGTGAGGGGTGAGGGTGAGGGATGAGGGTCAGGGGTAAGTATGCAGGTGTGTAGCTGCAGGGATGGTGAGTGAGGGGATGGTGTTAAAAGGATGGTGGAGGAGGGGTTGGGGCTGATGGTGAAGGGTGAGGGGTTACAGATGAGGGGTGGGGTGGAAGTGAGAAGGTGGAGGGTGGGGTCAGCTTGTGGAGGTAAGGGTGAGGGTTAGGGTAGAAGTAAGGGTAAGGTAGGGGTGATAACATGGGGGCTGAAGGCTGAGAGTGAGAGGTAAAACCGGGTGAGGGCTAGAGTGGAGGTGAGGAGTAGGGCGGTGTAAAGGGGAAGGTGGTGTAAGGATGAAGTGGTGTAAGGGTGAGGTAGGGTGAGGGATAAGGCGGCTTTAATGGGAAAGGTGGAACCGGGGTGATGGGGGGGGTAGGGTAGGATAGGGTGAGAGTTGAGGGGTGAGGGGTATGGGAAAGGGCAGGGTGATGGGTCAGGCTCTACTGTAATGCCACACTAGTACGTAGACGAAATTGATGACGCTCTTTCCGCTTTCAGACCATCTTACGATCACAAGACTGGATTTCATCCCCTCGTTATGATGACGTCTTTTGGAATAATTATTATTTATCTATTCATTTTTCTTTGCGAAGACCACATTATTTTCTTTCATGTGAGGGAGGGGGGTTGTATTAATGCAGTGGTTCCCCTTAATTTCTGGCACTGTGTCATGTCCTACTTCTTTAGTCCATTCTCGACACATACCTCCTCCACTCTCACCTCTGTCTAATTCTAAAAGAGTTTTCATCTACATAACAGACGAATCTATTTATTGGCAGCTGTACAGTAGTCAACCAAATATACAACAGATGAAACAAATCACGTAATCTTGAAAAATCTATTACAAAAATAGTGATCTAAGGTAAATTATATGTTCATTAAAGACATGTAGTGTGTACGACAAGCCAACCCCTAACCGCACAGACACATATGTATGC
>NC_134798.1:5809438-5811938 GCF_046742065.1 Oratosquilla oratoria
ACACGTGGCTTGCACTCACTCTTATTACATTTCATCTGCCGGACCAGGCATATTAAAAATAGAGCAATTGGCTTCTCTTCAAAGAAGATTCTTGTTCGATGAATTCAAATTTTATCCTCAAAGGATTTTTTTTTTAAAGACAACCAAAGAAAAAAAAAAAAAAATCGAGCTTTCATGAATTCCGCACTTCATTTTCCTTAACGAGAATTGCTCTCTCTCGTTCATGAAAATAAAGATGAAACTTTTCTTGCAGACACTCCCGAAGATGATGATGATGAAGAGGAAGACGTGGAAGAGCAGGAAGATGAAGAGGATGATGAAAAGAGGGTGATATAAAAGGATGATGATGAAAAAGATGATGAAAAAGAGGAAGGTAGAATAGAGGAAGCTGAAAAATAGGAAGATGAAAAAGAGAAAGATAGAATAGAGGAAGATGAGGAAGATAATGAGGGGGAAGAGGAGGAAAATGATGATGATGATGAGGAGGAGGAAGGGGAGGAGGAGGAGGAGGATGACGAGGAGGAAGAGGAAGAGGAGGAAGATGATGATGAGTATGATGATAAGGAGGAGGAAGAGGAAAGGGGGAGAGGATGAGGATAAGGAAGAGTAGTAAGAAAAGGCAGAGGAGGAGGCAGAGGAGGAGGAGGAGGAAGAGGAAGCGGAGGCGGGGTTGGAGGCATCTGCGGGGGCGAATGAGGCGGGGGCTCGTCACTTTAATCGAGGTCCTCTCCTTTCAGGAGTGGGTTCCAGGCTCTAAGACCCCTTTTCGAGAAGTCGATCGAGGGCACAGATTTTCTTTTTCAAATAAAGGCTGAGGGTAAATTTTTAAGAGACGGAATTTTCCTTGTTTGGTACAGCTAAATTAGTCCTTAGTACTTTATATGATATGGTAATATAACTAGTTAATCACTTGTTTCCTGAAACTTTTATGGTTGCATACGAAGTGAAATGTTAGCCAATAAGAAATTCGTATCCACCAATGATACTTAGGTCCATTGGTTAAGTGCTCAGTCGCAGAGTGCTTTGTGATCGTTACCTGCCTGAACGGACTCCGACGGACATGTTGCTTTTGGTTGGGTTTGTTTGCTTGCTTGTTCGTTTTTGTTTGTTAGCAACATTGATGCTAAACTGTTTGACTAATGAACATAAGACTTTGAGGAATAATGGAGAGTAGTGCCTGTTTGAAACAATCAAAGTTTGAAAATTAAGGTCATATGTACCGAAATTATGAAATTTACGAGTATGAAAAAAACTCTTATTTTCTTTTACCTTATAACAGTCAAAATTATCTTTAACATAATTCTGATATAATCCTACACATCATAATAATGACTTTGAAAAGTCAACCTCAAGGACACAAAATTTCGAATATCTTATTTCGAAAATTGACAGCTCGATGTTTTATTACTGTTGGCTTTTATTTGGCGTTTTACCTTGTGTGACCTTGAAAGGTGAAACACATGTCATACTATTTGAGGGTTTTAGCTCGAAAACATCTTCATCAACTTCTTTACTACTCTCACCATATATTTAATTGCATACGACTCCATATGAGCTTTACCTAGTTAGAATAGTTCAGTACTAAGCTGTACTGAACTATTGCCGAGGGACTACAAAGGATTACAAAGGCGGAGCATGCCAACAGGAGACCTTTTGGTCCATATCTAGGTCAGATGCGAAAAAAATCATAATAATAAATGAATAAATAAAAACTATAATAATGTAAATAAATAAAATACATAAATAAATGCATATAGTTAACTAATAAACAAACAGGTAAATAGTAAATAATAATAAATTGACATATAACTGATAATAAATGAGAATCAAACAGACAAATGATAACAAAACAAAAACAAATAATATAAAATAAATTATAATCATTACAGCATCTTGCTTAGGTGTTTATCTAAATGATTCTTAAAGCTTCGAACTGAACTACATTGCACTACCTGTGCAGGAAGTTTATTCCATTCATTAACTACACGGTTGGCGAAGTTGTTTCTACCCACTTCCAAATTGAATCTATTTCCGGACAGTTTGAGACCATTGTTTCTTGTCTGATTCTCATTCAGTGTGAAAATTTTGTCACTTTTGATGTTGTCAATTCCCTTTAGAATTTTAAAGACCTGTATCAAGTCACCTCTGAGTCTACGCTTTTTTAGGGAAAACAGATTCATATGTTTTAGTCGATTTTTGTATGATTTATTTTTTATATTTGGAAAACACTTTTGTGGCTCACCGTTGTACTTTTTCCAATCTGTCAATGTCTTTAATGAGATTCGGTGATCATACCGAAACAGTATATTCCAAATGTGGACGAACTAACGATTTTCATAGCTTGTTAATGAGCGATGAACTTTTGAAGTCCTAGAATCTTATTTGCTTTATCGTAGGCTGAAATACACTGCTTAGATGATTTCAGATCGTTACTTATAATTACGCCGAGATCTTTTTTCACTATTCATTTTTGTTAACGAATTTCCAAATAGCTTGTAAT
>NC_134798.1:5821938-5826938 GCF_046742065.1 Oratosquilla oratoria
ACGTCATTTTTGTGCTCATATGTCCGTAGCTCCACTGATCTTCCCGTCTCTCCATAATATCCTAACGGACAACCACCACATGGTATATTGTAAATCGCGCCCTTCTCTATATCCTTTTCTGATTTATTTCTATTCTTGACAACTTCTCCAGATTGAGGAAGAAAGCAACGGCAATAATGAGAAGGAAGAAGGACGACTGGTCCGGAGAAGGCAGGGCGGAGTTTTTGTCCGTCCCCAACTCGAAGTACGCGGAGGAGTTGGGACATATTCTCACAAAAGCGGGTGTGAGCGTTGCTTTCTCCACGGGTAAAAAAAATTAGGAGAAGTTGTCAAGAATAGAAATAAATCAGAAAAGGATATAGAGAAGGGCGCGATTTACAATATACCATGTGGTGGTTGTCCGTTAGGATATTATGGAGAGACGGGAAGATCAGTGGAGCTACGGACATATGAGCACAAAAATGACGTCAGAGCTCACAGAACCTCCAACTCGCTAGTAGTTCATTTAGACCAATGTGGTCATCTTCCAGATTGGAAAAAGATAGAGGTGCTCCAAAGGTCTAGAGAAAAAGAAAAGAAAAATAGTGGAGGCAGCCTACATTACTTCCCACCCCTGCATCAACCATAGGGAAGGGTTTATAAAATTAGCAGGAGCGGTAAGTACTCTGATTGTCAAGGAGGTAAAAAGGACAATTGAGAACGGAGGGAGAAGTGACATAGTCGGAGTCGGGTAGAGGACGGATGAGAGTATAGAAGGAGGGGAACACGGCAAGGATGGATTATATAAGCTGTTTATTTTTCTGAAACTGTATGTACTTTGAGAATGTCCTGGTAAGGACGAAACGTCAGTGAATAAAACTCCAACTGTTCTTTGTGTTTAACTCACCACCCTTCCACTCATTTGTCTTACATACTTCAATATATATATATACTATAATAAAGTAGTAGTCTCCGTCTGTCTTTTTATTTGTTCACGAACTCCTAGGTTTTTGCAGATAGACCCCTATAACCATGTATATTCTGAAACCTTATAACCCAATGCACTTGGATAAAAATCTTTCATTTATCTGTCTGTCTGTTTGTTCACGAACTCCTCCTAGGGTTTTGGAGATAGACTCCCATAACCATATATATTCTGATACCTTACCACTGCAGGTACTTGCATAACTGTATTTCATTAAACAATATTTTGGATAGGGTTAAGGGTTAAAGTTAGGTGGGGTATGGTTAGGTTAGGGATTATTCATGAACTTCTAGGTTTTTGCAGATAGGCACTTATAACCATATTTTGAAACCTTATAACCCAAGGTACTTGAATAATTATCTTTCGTTTGGCTGTCTGTTTGTTTGTTTGATTGTGTGTTCACGAGCTCCTAGGATTTTGGAGATAGACCCCCATAACCATATATATTCTGATACCCTATCACTCCAGGTACTTGGATAACTATTCTTCCTTTAAATAGATATTTCTTTTTAGGGTTAAGGGTTAAAGTTAGGTGGGGTATGGTTAGGTTAGGGATTATTCACAAACTCTTTCTAGTTTTTGCAGATATACCCCTATAACCATATATATTCTGAAACCTTATACCCAAGGTACTTGGATAACTTGGTTTCATTTGTCTGTCGTTTTTTTCACGAATTTCTCCTAGGGTTTTGGAGATAGGCCCCATATCATATAAATTCTGATGCCCTATCACTCTAGGGTTAAGGGTTAAAGTTAGGTGGGGGTATAGTTAGGTTAGGGATTATTCACGAACTCCTCCTAGGTTTTTGCAGATAGACCCTTATAACCATATATATTCTGAAGCCTTATAACCCAATGTACTTGGATAACTATCTTTTATTTATATATACTATAATAAAGTAGTAGCCTGTCTGTCTGTCTGTTCACGAACTCCTCCCAAAACCATATACAGTATATTCACCATAACACAGGCTACTTGGATAAGTATATTTTATTTCCAAAGGGCGTCTCCCTCGTCAAATTGATTTTTTTTTCTTATTTTCTTAACATTTTATTTTTGTTACCTTTTCCATTGAGTTATATTGATACGAGTAACTTTAATAATAATAATGACAAATAAATAAATAAATAAAGACTATAATAATGTAGATAATAAATAAAATGAAAATACATAAATAAATGCATAGGTATAGTTGAATAATATATGTATACATATATATATATATTATATATATACATACATAAATACATATGTATATATATATATATAAATGTGTATATATACAGTATATATATAATATATTATATATATTTATATATATATATATATATATACTAATAAGTAAATAAAAATTAATACTTTTGTTTTTGGTAAAATCATCTTGCCAGTGACAGTGATTTGGCAACAGTCCACAAAAACCTGATTGACTGAAAGTGGTGACGTCATGGCATTGGGGACACCTGATTGGCCGAGAGTGGTGACGTCTTGGCAACGGAGATGACTGATTGGTCAAGAACGCTGACGTTACGGGAACGGAGATGATTGATTGGCCGCTCGCGAAGCGAGCAGCGCCGCAGGCCAAACGCCCATGGCGAAGTCGGTGCTTGTATATATATATATATATATATATATATATATATATATATATATATATATATACATATATATATATATATATATACATATACATATATATATACATATATACATATATATATATACAATATATATATATCATATATATATAAATATACATATACATATATTACACACACACACACACACATATATATATATATATATATATATATATATATATATATATATATATAATATATATTATTATATATATATAAATATACATATACATATATTACACACACACACATACACACACACATATATATATATACATATATTATACATATATGCACAAATTTCACAAGTCACACGCGAATCACAAATATGCAGAGTCCACTAGGAAAAGGAAAAACACACGTAGTCCGAGCGCTTTCGTGATATATTCACATTATCAAGGAGTACAGAAAGATGAGAACAAAAAATGGACATACAGAGTATAAGTAGGACAAGAGAGACATTTACCCTCCTCTCCGAAGCCTGAAAGCTCAGGTTGGGCCACTCGGTGAGGTCGTGGAAACATATTACTATTACATTAACTTTTAAAATATGTACTATTTATATTACTGACAATATATGGATCTAATTTATATAATCCTAAACTATTATTAATGAGTTGGTCATAATTGCATTTGATAATTCCTGACTCTATGATATTTCTTTCTGTTATATTCTTACATTGTATAATTTTTGAAGCATTTTTCCAGTCAATAGGATGGTCAAATTCACAAACATGTTTAAAAAGTGCACTAGATTCTTGGCCCTTTTTTATGCTGTTTTTATGCTGTTTAATCCTAACCTCTAATTCTTTTCCTGTTTGACCTACATAATATTTGTCACATTTACTACAAGGTATTTTATATACACAGCCTGTAGAATTGTCAGGGGAATTCTTTATGAGAAGATTTTTTAGAGTTGTGTTGTTCTTGAAGGCTACATTTACATTGAAATTTTTAAGAATATTAGGAATCTCTATAAGATTTTCATTAAAAGGAAGTACAAGTAAATTCTTTTTCTCAAACTTTTGTTTTGGTTCCCCTTTGTAAAAAAAGCAAAAAGCAAAAAGCAAAAAGCAAAAAGGACATTTTACAAAGGGGAACCAAAACAAAAGTTTGAGAAAAAGAATTTACTTGTACTTCCTTTTAATGAAAATCTTATAGAGATTCCTAATATTCTTAAAAATTTCAATGTAAATGTAGCCTTCAAGAACAACACAACTCTAAAAAATCTTCTCATAAAGAATTCCCCTGACAATTCTACAGGCTGTGTATATAAAATACCTTGTAGTAAATGTGACAAATATTATGTAGGTCAAACAGGAAAAGAATTAGAGGTTAGGATTAAACAGCATAAAAACAGCATAAAAAAGGGCCAAGAATCTAGTGCACTTTTTAAACATGTTTGTGAATTTGACCATCCTATTGACTGGAAAAATGCTTCAAAAATTATACAATGTAAGAATATAACAGAAAGAAATATCATAGAGTCAGGAATTATCAAATGCAATTATGACCAACTCATTAATAATAGTTTAGGATTATATAAAATTAGATCCATATATTGTCAGTAATATAAATAGTACATATTTTAAAAGTTAATGTAATAGTAATATGTTTCCACGACCTCACCGAGTGGCCCAACCTGAGCTTTCAGGCTTCGGAGAGGAGGGTAAATGTCTCTCTTGTCCTACTTATACTCTGTATGTCCATTTTTTGTTCTCATCTTTCTGTACTCCTTGATAATGTGAATATATCACGAAAGCGCTCGGACTACGTGTGTTTTTCCTTTTCCTAGTGGGACTCTGCATATATACATATATATATATATATATATATATATAGTTCCAATTTACAAGGGAACGGGGGACAAGTGTGAGTGTAGTAGTTTCAGAGGGATCATTTTGTTGAGTGTAGTTGGGAAGGCTTATAGGAGGGTTTCGATTGAGAGGAACAGAAGAAGAATAGGAGTAATTGGTGACGGCCAGTGTCGGTTGAGGACAGTTATGGGTTGCGTGAATTAGATTTTTGTGACAAGACATATGTGAGAATACTTTAGGAAAAGATCTTTATGAATTTGGAAAAGGCTTATGACAGGGTAGACAGGAAGACACTGTGGATGTATTGCAGATATATGTGACAAGAGGAAAACTGTTAAGAGCAGTCAAGGGTTTTTACGAGAGTAGTAAAGCCTGTGTTAGAATCAGAAATGGAGAGAGTGAGTCGTTTCAGGTAAAGTTGAGACTTCGCCAGGGAAGTGTTATGTCGCCCTGGGTGTTAAATCTATACATGGATGGGGTGGTGCGAAAGGTAAACGCAAGGGTAGTGGGTTGGGGATCGAAGATGGTTATAGATAATGGAGAAAAGTGGGAAATAAGTCAGTTGTTTTTTGCTGACAACA
>NC_134798.1:5831938-5844438 GCF_046742065.1 Oratosquilla oratoria
TAAGGTAAGAATGTAAGAGGGTAGGACGATAAGAGGGTAAGAAGGTAAGAGGGCAATAAGGTGAAAATAAATAAAAGAAGGTAAGAAGATAAAAATATAAGAAAGAGGATAAGAATGTACGAGGGTAAGAAGGTAAGAGGATAAGAAGGTACGAGGGTAAGAAGATAAAAGGGTAAGAAGGTAAGAGGATAAGAAGGTACGGGGGTAAGAAGGTAAGACGGTAAGACAGTAAGACGGTAAGAGAGTAAGTAGGGCTTCTTTCATCTCTACAGAACAAAAATAAGGAAAGGATGAACCCAATTGAATATGACAGTGACCTGATAGAATCGGAGGAAAAAGTGAGTGAGGCGTTAATATTTTCTCTCGGTGTTTACAAAGGAGAGGTTAGCTGTGGTACCTGACTACCACCCGATTTTCAGCATTAGGTTTCATTGCCAGGTCGTTTACGAATAGAAGGGCAGAGGTAACTATCAAACTCTTTTTGGCGTTAGTTAGACCCATGCTTGACTATGCGGTGCACTTTTGGTCTCCGTCCTATAGAATGGACATCAATTCACTAGAATCATTACAAAGGAGAATGGCCAAAATTATACATGGGCTCAGAAATTTACCTACGAGGAGAGGCTTAGGCACCTACACTGTAAAGACACAGAGTGCGGAGTGATGTAATAGAGCTGTTCAAGTGGATCAAATGCTTTAACAAAGGTGACACAAACAAGGTTATCACATTAAGACAACAGGGCAGAACTTGCAGTAATGGATTTAAATTGGACAAATTTAGATTTAAGAGGGAAATAGGCAAGAGCTGGTTTACTAATTGGGTGGTCAACGAATGGAATAGACTTAGTAGCCATGTAGTGAGCGCTGAAACTATCATTTGTTTTAAGAAACGGTTAGACAACTTTATGGATGGAGATGACAAATGGTAATGGACATGGAACTGCCTAGTGTAGTCCTTATGGTCTTTTGCAGTATCCTTCATTCTTATGTTCTTATGCAAGAAGGTAAGAAGGTAAAAAGGTAAAACGGTGAGAGGGTACGACGGTAAAAGGGTAAGATGGTAATAAGGTAAGAAGGTAAGAAGGTAAGATGGTAAGAGGGTAAGAAGATAAGAGGGTAAGAAAGCAAAAGGGTAAAAGGGTAAGAAGGTAAGAAGGTAAGAGGGTAAGAAGGTAAAAAGGTAAGGTAAGAAGGTGAGAAGGTAAAAAGACAAGAGTATGAGAAAGTACATAGGTAAGAGGGTATGTCTCTATAGGAGAAACTACAAAGAAAAAAGAAAAAGAAATGTCTCATATAGAACGAAAGATGAACTAAGAAGGATATGAAAACAAATAAATGAATGAACAAGTAAAGAAGTAAATAAGTAAATAATGAATAGATGAGAAATAGATAAATAAATAATTGGTAATACAGGTCAGACAGATAAATAATAGAGTATTAGATAGACAGGGATAATGAATAAATTAGTTAATAAATAATAAACAAGAAAATAGATGAATGAATATATGAATAAATACATAGATAGATAAGAAGATAGATTAATTAGTCAATCAATGAATAAGCAATTGAATATATCAATACATAAATAAGGATATTATAAGTAATGAATGTATATATATATGTATATATATGTATGTATATATATATATATATATATATATATATATATATATATATATATATATATATATATAAATACGGAGCGTGGAAGGAGTCTGGTTCATATGAATATATGAAGTGGAGTCTCTAGGAGACCCCATCCACGGTACGATCTGGTCTTGAGGCCACCGGACAGACCTGGTCGTATCCGACCCGATCGGATCGTGTATGTACTGATTTTGGATTCTCCGACCGACACTCACGATCCAGTCTAGCCGGATCCGACCAGTTCTGTTCGAAGGCCTTAAGCCAAAGGGCCAGAAGAACAAAAATGGCCGACGGTCTGTGTTTCACCAGACCGGAAAAATGGAATATCTGAAACAAAACGGAACAAAATGAAATGAAACTGGACAGAATAGAATGGAACGGAACGAAAGGAAAAGAAAAGAAAAGAAAGGAAAGGAAAGGAAACCAAATTGAATGAAATGAAATAAAATGAAATTATATAGAATGTATGGGCGATATATCGCTCATACACGGTCAATTTAATTGTCAATTCAGAGTATTGACAATAAAATTGCGCAATATAATTGATCGTGTATGGGCCGCTTTAGACCGTAGAAACCCCCTTTTAAAGTAACAATGTTATTTGGAGGTGCGATGGATTTTGAAACCTTGTCAGAAACATGATGAAACTGAAACAGATTGGGTCCATAGAGCTTTGTCAAATTACAGATGAGTTTGGGTGAAAATATCAAGAGGAAGAATTATTCTGTCGCACATGCTACATGGCCAAGAGAAGACTAAAAGTGTAAAAGTAAAGTATTGGATGCAATAATTGGCACAACGCCCAACTTGCTCTCCTTCGGTCTATCAGGGTTATTCCCATCATTGATCTCTCTATTCTCCTCTGTGCAGTCCTTAGCTTTGTTTCCATCGCCTTCGTCAGTATGTATATGTATATATATATATATATATATATATATATATATATATATAATATATATATATATATATATATATATATATATATATATATGAATGCTGACCAGGAGCGCGATGACTTTGCCTCTAACGCAGAAAATATTGATTCCAAACACCCCAGGCATAGAATTCGAAATACGAAAGATATCTCGAACATTTGGCCAGCATGCGACACCACACCGGTCTTAGAGAAACTGTAGAGATAACAAAAGCTGCCTGGATTGACGGTGGTTTAATAACACCTGATGACGTTTACCTAGTGATAGATCATAACAAATTAAGGAGAGCTCAAGAGAAACTTGTCAGTAATCTAGAAGAGGAGCTTGATAAGAGGAGAAGAGAAAATGGAATCAATTGTTTGTTTCTTGATGAGGGAGGGATGACACTAAAGTGTTCATGAAAGTTGAAGATTCTGCCAAGTTGTTCCCTGCTATGGTGAAGAAGGAACGCTACACCTGCTGCACTGAGTCAGGAGGAAAATATTTGTGGAATTTCACTCCAGAGAAAGATGACTTCAAGAAACCAGCTGAGATAGTGGCAGTTAACATTGTAAACTGCCTCAAAGAGAAGAACATAGACCAGATTCTGAAGGCCATTGGAGGGGACAGCACCAACACAAACACAGGTTAGCGAGGGTGGGGGGGTCATGAAGTGGATAAAGCAGAAGATTGAGAGGAAACTGTTCAAATCAGAGCTTTCCTTGACAACCCCATCCATGTTCCTTCCTGGCCCTCACACACCCAGAGTATAGAGCATTGTGTGCAGCGAGTGAACGAGGCCAGCAGCCACGTGTACAGCCAGAAGAGGAGGGAAGGCTACCCGAACTCAGGTGGTCAGCAGGAAGGTGACGAATAGGAACCGAAGCAAGAATGACATGTTCTCTATGGTTTGCAGCAACTTAGGATCGTAGTAGTAAAACTGGTTATTCTATTTGATGATTTTGCTTTCTGAGGGAATAACAGTTGTATCACGATCATTCGTTTCAGTATTAGAGATCCATTTTCACCCTATAGAAATAATCTGATGCATTAACTTTCTTCTAAATAAGCTATTTAGTGGTTTTGGTAAAAGACTGGGAATACTGAATTTTTGTAGAGTTTCAAGTTAAAATTTACCTGGTAAAAATGTTTAAGTTTTCAAATTTGAAGATAGCACATAATTCTGCACATAAAACAATATAATTTATTCCATGGGCCGATTTTTCAAGCTTAGAAAAGAGAAAAAAAAAGAAAGAAAGAAAGAAAGAAAAAAATCCAAGGACACGCCCTAGTATATATATATATATATATATATATATATATATATATATATATATATATATATATTTTTTTTTAATATTAGTGTATCCAGGAAGAATATTTTCTTGTTGAAAGACGAGATTAAATGATATTGCTGTTTCTGCATTATTTATCTTTTTGTTAAGAACTTCAATTTATCTTGCTAATTTACGGTGTTGGACTGATAGTTTGCTGAGTAGCTACTCAGCAAACTATCAGTCCAACACCGTAAATTAGCAAGAGAAATTGAAGTTCTTAACAAAAAGATAATAATGCAGAAACAGCAATATCATTTAATCTCGTCTGTCAACAAGAGAATATATATATATATATATATATATATATATATATATATATATATATATACTTATATATATATTATATATATATATATGTGTGTGTATATGTATATATGTATATATATTATGTATATATTTTCATTAACCACAAACAACTTTTAATTCCATGCCATCACAATCGAGACTGAAGAATCGCTCGATGGAGACATTTTGTTGGAAATTGAAACGTGGACGAGCCGAGGATTCGAACCCAGCAACCCGTAACAAAGTTACAGTGACTTAAACCAATGCGCTATCAAGATAGCGCATTGGTTTAAGTCACTGTAACTTTGTTACGGGTTAGCTGGGTTCGAATCCTCGGCTCGTCCACGTTTCAATTTCCAACAAAATGTCTCCATCGAGCGATTCTTCAGTCTCGATTGTGATGGCATGGAATTAAAAGTGTTTGTGGTTGAATGAAAATATCAATTGATCGCTGGGAACCATTCAGTGTAGATGTATATATATATATACATGTATATATATATATGTATATATATGTATATATGTATATATATATGTATATATATATTGTATATATATGTATATGTATATGTATATGTATATATATATGTATGTATAAATATTTATATATATATAGATATATATATATATATATATATATACACCTTGTTATTGAAAATGTGTCTGGATCAAAGAAGACACTCTTTAGGAGGGGGTTTCTTTTGTTATCTAAGTAATAAAATCATCTGGAGTATATTTCACAATTTATAGTGTCACGGTGCGAAATTATGATGAGGCGTTTTAGGTCCATTTTGATCATCAGATTTCCATGACAACTGACGTACCTGATCCCATCCTTGCGGAATCTTCCCCTCAACCGAATGGAGTCGTCTGGAGTTAGCCAGAATAGAACTGGTTTAAGGTGTCATTACTGAAACAGCCATAAACATTTCAGTTTGGTGCCTTGTCCGAGTGAAATTGCCTCCAAGATGAAGAGAGGTCAAATGTACTTATCTGTTTTTAAGGAGAGGAAAAGATTATGTACAAGCTTAATGACGTCTCCTCCGACTAATTTCTTTTGAGAAGATTCTTTGTTCATGTACGATGATGAGGTTTAAAAATCACTGCTTGCCCAACGGACTCTCAAGCAATAAAAACCGAACTTCCCACTTATTCTTTTTATTTTGTTTTTAAACAGACAAAAGAATACGGTCTTTTGGTGGTGGGAGGAAAAGAAAAGGAGTCTCTTGGAGGCGTCATCGGATTTACTCAAATCCAATTCCTTCGCCCAAAATTTCCTCTTAGCTGTATCTACGATCAATAATATCAGACAATGATATGTATTGCTCAATATTGCTGACAGTGCTCAAGAACCATGTGGGAGGGGAGGAACAGTAATGTAAAGTCAATATATCATATTGTCATTGAGTTGCACTTTTATTTCTATTCTGGCGGCCGCCAGGCAATTTCATCAATCTTCAACACGCCAACTCGATAGCGAAGTTCTAACGTTATAGGAACACTTTCCTTACCCAATGATACTTTTTTTCCTTTATTTTGGCTGCTGCCTGGCTACTTTATTCATCTCCGTAGTTTCCCCTACATTTATTTTCCTATTCAGCAAATTTTCAATGATTTTGCACATCAACAGCTAACTGAACTTCAATACTCCTTCAGCATATTTCTCTATTTCTCTTTCTTCCTTACACTGAGTTCATTATGGTTAACCTTGGATGATTATATTCTGCTAAAGAGCAACCTCACCCCCCCCAACCCCCACCCTCTCCATTCCTAAACCAGAGGATTTAAAACTACTTAACCCATTCAACTCCGATGACAAGATGTCTTGTCATTTGGTCAAACAAAACAAAAAATCATAATAAAACAACAAAATGTTTGATGATCAAACAGCACCAGAAAATATGACGTCATCAGTCCTCCTCCTCGAGGAGGACTGATGACGTCATATTTTTCTGGTGCTGTTTGATCATCAAACATTTTGTTGTTTTATTATGATTTTTTGTTTTGTTTGACCAAATGACAAGACATCTTGTCATCGGAGTTGAATGGGTTAAGTAAGGTATTCCAAAAATTCGGTTCTGGCCAAAGTCAAACGATTTTATCTTTGCTGAAGGGTCTACTTTGTAAAGAAGCGACTTCAGGCCAAAGTTTTCCTCCTCCACCTCCTCCTACTACTCCTTCTCTTCCTCCTACCCCTCCTCTTCTTCCTCCTATTGCTACTCTTCCTCCTCCTACTTCTTTACTTTCTCCTACTCCTACTCCTTCTCTTCCTCCTACCACTCCTCCTCCCCCTCCTACTCTTCCTCTTCCTTCTCTTCCTCCTTTTACTTCTTCTCTTCCTTCTACTCCTCCTCCCCTTACCCTTCTCTTCTTCCTCCTACTCCTCCTCCCCTCTCTTTTCCTCCTCATACTCCTCCTCCTCTTCCTATTTCTCTCCCCCTTCTCCACCTTCTAACCCTGCTCCTACTCCTCCATCTCCTACTCCTATTTCTCTTTTTCCTCAACCTATTCTTCTCCTCCTCCACCTACTCCACCTCTTCCTCCACCTACTTCTCCTTTTCTTACACTTACTCCTCCTCTTCCTCCACCTACTCTTCCTCTTCCTCCATCTACTCCTCCTCCTCCTCCACCTATCCTCGTCTTCCTCCACCTACTCCTCCTCTCCCTCCCGAATTCTCTTCCTCCACCTACTCTTCCTCTTCCTCCTACTCCTCTTCCTTCTACTCCTCTCCCTCCTGCTACTCCTCTCCCTTCTACTCCTCCTCTTCCTCCTATTCCTACTCGTCTTACTCCTCCTCTTCTTCCTCCTCCTCCTCCTCCTCCTCCTGAAGTCCTCTGCCAAATCCTTCCTCCCGGCGGTTCCTCCCGGTTGCAAAGCTTTCCTTCCTCCTTCCTCGCTTCAAGTGTCAGGTTCGGGTTGCAGCCAAGACCTCGGCCAGACACTTCCGAATCTTTCCGACAAAGTTTTTCTCCTACTTTTGATGCTGCCGTTGTCGTTGTTGCCGTTCTTATTATTCCCTCCTCCTCCTCTTCCTCCTCCTCCTCCTCCTCGTCTTCCTCCTTTTCCTCCTCCTCTTCCTCCTCCTTTTCCTCCTCCTCGTCTTCCTCCTCTTCCTCTCTCCCAATGCTCTTCTTCATCCTCCTCTTCATCCTCCTTCTTCTTTTCCTCCTCTTCTCCTCTTCCTCCTCTTCCTCCTCCTCCTTTTCCTCCTCCTCTTCCTCCTTTTCCTCGTCCTCCATTTTCGCCTCCTTCTCCTCTTCTTTCTCCTCCTCCTTTTCCTCCTCCTCTTCCTCCTCCTCCTCCTCCCCTTTTTTCTCATCTTCCTCCTCTTTCCGTTCCTGCTCCTCTTCCCCTCCTCCTCCTATTCTTCCTTCTCCTCCTCCTACTCTTCCTCCTCCTCCTCCTCTTCCTCCTCCTACTCTTCCTCCTCCTCCTCTTCCTCCTCTTCTTCATCCCCCTCTTCCACTTTCTCACCCTCATCCTCACTTTCCTCCTTCTCCTCCTTGTCCTCGTCTTCCTTCCCCTCTTCCTCTTCTTCCTTCTCCTCTTCCTCCTCTTCTTCCTCCTCTTCCTCTTCCTCTCCTGCCTCCTCTTCTTCCTCCTCCTCCTCTTCCTCCTATTCCTCCTCTTCCTCCTCCATCTCTTCTTCCTCCTCCTCCTCCTTCTCCTCCTCCTGCTTCTCCTTCTCTTTATTGCATTTCATCTCGCAATTCCACGTCTTTTATTAATATTTTCTAACAGCTTTGACCAAAATGCAACATTTTGAAAGACTTGGCCTATGTTCTCTTTCATTCTTCCCCTAAATCCTTCCTACTGTTTCTTTCCTGTCTTTCGTCATCCATGCCTATTTTCCTGCACACAGGTCGAAATACTACGCTTAGATTGCTGACTGCAAGGATCCTTGTTCAGTTGAACAAAATTTCCGGTTGGGGGCAAAAAAGAGCACAGAGGGGTAAGGTCTCCCAAAGTCTTTGTGTTTATGTGAAGTTCTGGTGTTTCTCTCAAAAATATTTCCAAATAATGATTTCTTTATCATCCGAAAAACAAAAATGCAAAAACAAACATATATACTTATAATACATGCACACATGCATACATACGTACCAACATACATATATATTTACACACACACACACACACACACACACACACACACACACACACACACACACACACACACACAGACACACACACACACACACACACACACACACACTACATATATATATACATATATATATAAAATACATATGTATATATGTATACATATATATAGATATACATATATATATATATATATATATACATACATATATATATATAATATATATATATATATATACATATATATATATATATACATATATATATACATATATATAATATATATATATTATATATATACATACATATACATATGTATAAATATATAAATATATATACATATATATATATATCACATATATAATATATATATTATATATATATACATACACATACATATGTATAAATATATTACATATGTATATATATATACATATACATATATAGATATACAAATATAAAATATATATATATATATATATATACATACATATAAATATATATATATAATATATATATAATATATATATACATACATATACAAATGTATATATATATACATATATATATATATACATACATAAATATATATATATATATAATATACATAAATACATAAATATATATACATATATAAATATATATATACATACATATATATATATATATATATACATAAAAATGTATACATACATATATATATCATATATATATATAATATATATATATATATAATATACATATATATTATATATATATATATAAATATACATATATATATATGTATATATATATATGTATATACATTATATATATGTATATATATATATATATATAATATATATATATATACACATATATATATCACCTTTCTCACCCTCCTCCTGTTAGACCTGATAGATCTGTCAGTTGCCACGTCTCGTTAGCTCTCTCCATTGTTGACGTTCCTCGTATTTTCTATCCCTCTCAACCTCCTCCAGTGAAATTCCCCTCTTGTGCAGGGGCCTGCTGGATATTTGTTCTCCATCTCATTCTTGGGCGTCCCACAGGTCTTCTTCCTTCTGGTTTCCATAAATAGTACTTCTTTGGATATCTTTGCTCTTCCATCCGCATAACATATCCGTACCATCTCAGCTGTTGGAAGAATGTTTGGTAATAACTCTCTTCCAAAAAACTCCATATACAAATTGCTAAGAATTGGAGACAGACAAATTATGTGTAATAGACTCTAAGTTTGAATTTAATGGAAACTTTTATACTCAAACATTTGGTATGGCCATGGGGGAATTGTCTGTCTCCAATTCTTAGCAATTTGTATATGGAGTTTTTTGAAAGAGTTATTACCAAACATTCTTCCAATTAATGCAATTTGGTACAGGTATGTTGACGACATATTATGCATTTGGCCTAATGATCAACATTTGGATAATTTTTTGTCAGATTTAAATAATTTGGTGCATTCCATTAAATTCACAGTAGAGGTTGAAGAAAATAATGTTACCATTTTTAGATGTAAATATTTACCGATGTGGAAGATACTTTAAATTTGACATTTACAGGAAGCCGACCAATGTCCTTTCGTACATTCATTTTTACTCGTATCGCAGTCAAAAATCCAAGTTGTCAGTTTTTTCTTCAATGTTCCTGAGAGTATATAGAATTTGTTCCCCTGAGTTCTTGGATCAAGAAATGCAATTCATCTATGACATTGGAGAAAATTTAAAATATCCAAAACATCTTATTGATAAAACAAAAATCAAAGCTAGGAAATGTTTTCTTAATATTTCGCAGGTCAAACCATCTAATTATAAAAATATGTTAACAATTCCGTACCACGAAAATTTAATTCTTCCTAGCATTTTTGAAAAATTTGGTATCCAGATAGTATTAAAAATAATAATACACGTAACATTAAGGGTCTGTTAATTAAAAATTCTCCAAGAAGTAAAGGATATATTTATAATATACCATGTAAAAACTGTGATTTTATTTATATAGGCCAAACAGGCAAAGGCTTAGAAAAAAGAATAGGCCAACATAAATATAGTGTTAGAACGGGGCAAGTGTCCAGTGGATTATTTGTCCACCAAAGGGATTATGGTCATAATATTGACTGGGGAAATTCTAAAATAATTACTTCTTGTAATAATATTATAGAAAGAAATATTATTGAATCTTGTTTTATAACAAGAAATTTTGGAAATAACATGATCTTGAGTTTGGGTTTATTTTTTTTGGTCAATTTTATTATTGACTAATTTGTGTGTGATAAAATGTAACATGGGACCTCTCCGAGTATTCTTGTCTTCTTATGTATTTATTGTTTCTTTCTGTTTTGCTTTTCTGTACCTTTGAAGATGTCTTAGATAAATCAAAACTTTCGGTATCCGTTTTTTTCAATTAACCAGTGGTTTCTGAAAAAAAAAAAAAAAAAAAAAAAAAAAAAAAAAAAATTATATATATATATATATATATATATATATATAAATATATATATATATATATATATACATATTTATATATATATAATGGAGTTCGGGAAAAATAATGGTGGAAACGTAGAAAACACCAGACTCAGAAGTAGGTAATTTATTCCCGACGTTTCGAGTCCTGCCCTGGACCTGTCCTTAGGGGATACAATGAAATACAGAAATCTCATGCTGTAGATATACGAGCGGCCACGTCCACAGGAGAGACGCGACAACCTGCGCTCTCGCCCGGCGCAGGTTCCCGCGTCCCTCCTGTGGATGTGGCCGTTCGTATATTTATATTATTTGATTTCTGTATTCCATTGTATCCCCTGAGGTCGAGTCCCGGACAGGAGTCGAAACGTCGGGAATAAATCACCTACTTCTGAGACTGGTGTTTGCTACGTTCCCCCCCCCCCATATTTATATATATATATATATATATATATAGATATATATATTATATATGTACACACACACACACACACACACACACACACACACACACATATATATATATATATATATACAAGCCGCGGGCTTCGCCCTCCCCGGCTTCGCCGGGGGCTTGGCTGCGCAAACAGTGGCCTACGGCCGCAGCTTTCCGCGCTCTAATCCCTCCTTTTCCCTTTCGGTCTCGGCCTCGGGGCGAAACTCCAACATGGGATCCCCAGCACGAAGAAGAACACGAAGAAGAACGCGAAGAACACGAAGTAGAATGCGAAGAAGAACGCGAAGAAGAACGCGAGGAAGAAGAACATGAGGAAGAAGAACGCGAAGAAGAACGCGAAGAAGAACGCGAAGAAGAACGCGAAGAAGAACGCGAAGAAGAACGCGAAGAACGCGAAGAAGAACGCGAAGAAGAACGCGAAGAAGAACGCGAAGAAGAACGCGAAGAAGAACGCGAGGAAGAAGAAGAAGAAGAAGAAGAAGAAGAAGAAGACGAACGCGAAGAAGAAGAAGAAGAAGAAGAAGAAGAAGAAGAAGAAGAAGAAGAAGAAGAAGAAGAAGAAGAAGAAGAAGAAGAAGAAGAAGAATACCACCTGACCCCGACTTACCCAATCGCTTTTTCAAAAATATTTTTAGGATAAAATGTCACCGTAATACCACCTGTCCCCGACTTCCACAGCGTTTTTTAGAAGAATATTTTTATTTAGACTTAGATATATATGTATATATAAATATGTATATATATATACACACATATATATATAAATATGTATATATATATATACATATATATATGTGTATATATATATATATACATATACATGCGTGTGTGTGTGTGTGTGTGTGTGTGTGTGTGTGTGTGTGTGTGTGTGTGTGTGTGTGTGTGTGTGTGTGTGTGTGTGATAATATAAACACGGGTACGTGTGTTCCCTTATGCGAAGTAGACTACTTGGAAAAAGAAACTAACGAAGCAGAGCGCTTTCGCATATTACATCTTTAGTGCAAAAAGTACATAGTTGAATAGAAATACATAGTTTATATATACATGAAGGATCAAGGACAGTTTACATAAGAGTAGAAGACATTTACTCCCTGGAAAGCAGTAAGTCAGGTCGCAAGGGTCAATGCGTCCCACTAATAAGGGAGGAGCGACATTAGTACTAAGGTATGTGTTAAAGATTGTAAATTTCAATTCAATGGTAATTTCTATTCCCAAAAATTTGGCATGAGTATGGGAAACCCTTTATCCCCAGTTTTGAGTAATTTATACATGGAATTTTTCGAAGCTAAAATA
>NC_134798.1:5854438-5859438 GCF_046742065.1 Oratosquilla oratoria
AGAGTTAAGGATGTACATGTGCTAAGGGGAGAGGGTGGGGGAATATCAGATAATTTTTTGGTGGAAGGTAAGTTGAGAGTGGAGGATAGATGGAGAAGGAGGAAAGGGACAAAAGGTAGGGAGGTTCTTAGAGTGAACTCCTTGAATGAAAAGGAAAAGGAGAAGGAGTACGAAAAGAAGCTGAAGGAGGAGTGGGAGGGAGTAAAGGATAGAGCAGAGATGGGTGTGGAGGAGGAATGGGGATGGTTCAAGGAGGGAGTCTTAAAGTGTGCAAGGATGGTGTGTGGAACAAGAAGGACAGGGGAAATAGAAGAAAGGGTAGTGAATGGTGGGATGAGGAAACAAAGAAGGTTGTAGAAGAGAAGAAGCGAGCATTCACAGATTGGTTACAAAAGAGGACAGGGGAGTCGTATGAGACGTACAAAGAAAAGAAAAGAGAAGTAAAGCAAAAGGTAAAGGAGGCAAAGAGGAGAGCAGATGTGAAATGGGGTAGGAGTATGACAGAAAATTTTGAAAGTAATAAAAAGATGTTTTGGAAAGAAATTAAGAGAGGAAGAGGAGGCGAATCAAGTAGGGAAGAAAAGGTAAAAGGTACAGATGGAGAGTTGATAATGGAAGAGATGGCAGTGAGGGAAAGATGGGCAGAATATTTTAGGGAGTTGCTGAATGTGAAGGAGGATAGGGAAGGAAAGATAGCTGCAGTGGGAAATACGAAGAAAATGAGAGTGATGAGTGAGGAGAATGGAGGAGAAATAAGGAAGGATGAGGTGAAGGCAGTTGTAAAGATGATGAAAGCAGGTAAGGCACCTGGTCTGGATGGATGTCATGCAGAATGTCTGAAAAAGGGAGGTTCAGTGATGGTGGACTGGTTGGTAAGATTATTTAATGTTTGCTGGAGAGAGGGTAGAGTACCGGAGGACTGGAGTAGTGCCTGTATAGTTCCTCTTTACAAGGGAAAAGGGGACAAGTGTGAATGTAGTAATTTCAGAGGGATTAGCCTGTTGAGTGTAGTAGGGAAGGCTTATGGGAGAATCTTAATTGAGAGGATTAGGAGAGGAACAGAAGGAGTAATTGGTGAGGAACAGTGTGGATTTAGGACGGGTAGAGGTTGTGTAGATCAGATCTTTGTGGTAAGACAGATATGTGAGAAAGCTATAGGTAAGGGGAAGGATGTTTTTTGGGCTTTTATGGATCTGGAAAAGGCTTATGATAGGGTAGACAGAAAGGCACTGTGGGAGGTTATGCAGATTTATGGGATAGGAAGAAAGCTTTTGGGAGCTGTCAAGAGTTTTTATGCGAGTAGTAGAGCATGTGTTAGGATTGGAAATGGAGAGAGTGAGTGGTTTGAAGTAAAGGTGGGACTTCGTCAAGGATGCGTTATGTCGCCCTGGCTGTTCAACTTATACATGGATGGGGTGGTGCGAGAGGTGAATGCTAGGGTAGTGAGTCAGGGATTGGAGATGGTTAAAGAAAATGGAGAAAAGTGGGAGGTGAGCCAGCTGTTGTTTGCGGACGACACTGCGCTTGTGGCAGGGTCAGAGGAGGGATTGAGGAAGCTGGTGGCAGAGTTTGGGAGAGTATGTGATAGAAGAAAGCTAAAGATAAATGTGGGTAAAAGTAAGGTGATGAGATGTACAAGGGGTGAAAGTGGCAGTAGACTGGAAGTGAACATTAAGGGAGAGCGACTGGAGGAAGTGGATAGTTTTAGATACTTGGGTGCAAGTGTAGCAGGAAAAGGTGGCGTGAAGGTGGAGGTAGAATGTAGATTGAGAGAAGCGAGTAAATGCCTTGGTGGTTTAAAGAGTGTAATGAAGAATAGACATTTGGGAATGGATGCGAAGAGGAGACTGTATGAAGGAGTGATTGTGCCAACAGCACTGTATGGGGCAGAAACGTGGAACATAAGAGAAGAAGAGAGAAGGAGTTTGAATGTGTTTGAGATGAGGTGTCTGAGAAGTATGGTGGGGGTTACTAGGCTAGATAGAGTGAGAAATGAGGAGGTGAGGAGGAGAACAGGGGTGAAAAAGGATTTGGGAGATAGGGTTGATGAAAGAATACTAGGATGGTTTGGACACATGGAAAGAATGAGTGAAGAAAGACTAGTAAAAGAGGTATGGAAGGCAGATGTGGAGGAAGTGAACATGAGGGGACGTCCTAGGATGAGGTGAATGGATGGGGTGAAGGGGGCTTTAGGGAAGAGGGGAATGTCTGTTGAGGAAGGAAGGGAGAGGACGGAAGACAGAGGTGAGTGGAGAATGGTTGTATATGGATGATGTTGTGACTGCATGAGGAGGAATGGGCGGGGGGGTGGGGTGTGTGGTAGTATGTGTGAGTAAATTTTGACGCAGCCCGAAGGGATTTCTCCCCGTCCTCTCCTTATATGCAAAGGGGGACGGAGAGGGGGGGTCGCCGATTAAATGAAGCGGCCTTGCTGTGGATGTACTGTGTCTTGCGACACTGCTTCTGACCCAGGGCGGTGGGCAGGGTGCAGGGATGACCCGTCATCCAGGAGGTACTCAGATAAGAGGAAGGGTGGGAGGGGTGTGGAGTGTATTTAGGGATGAAATGGGTGGGAGTGTTTTTATGCCTTTCCCTTTTTGGCTACCTCCCTTGGAAGGGGGAAAAAGCCTTGGTATATGTATGTATGTACATATATATATATATATATATATATATATATATATATATACATATATATACATATATATACATATATACTATATACATATATACTATATACATATATATATATATATATATGTATATATATATATATATATATACATATATATATATATACAGTATATGTACGGTTATAATGTGGTTAGTCCTGTGGTGCTTAGCGAGTCTATCTGGTACAACCGTTTCCTAAAACCTCAGCATGTCCCTGCGCCTGCCACCGCTATGATGACTGGGGACTATTACTTGAAGAAGGACCAGGACTTCGCGACCCCGAGAGGGAAATCCCCAGGGAAGGGACTGAAAAAGTTCCGGAAGGTCCTAGATTGGTCTAGAACCCCGAAGAACTCCAACAAGAACTTGCAGAGCTCTTGTATGGTCATCTGGAAGAGATGACGACAAAGAAGGGGTCAGACAGATCATAGAGACGATCAGCAGCATCGAAGTCCATGTCCTTCATGGACGCCTCATGGAAACGGACGGCAGTCGAGGATTTTATTCAGCTGAGGGGAGCCCCGAAGATGACTCGATCAATCATATGTAACCTCGAAGGTTTCGAGGTAAGATACGAGTTGATCAATTCATCGTTTTTGGCTCCACTCAGAGGAATAAAATCGTTTGCCGTTGGCCACAGAAACATTATGGCCTGGGTATGGACGTACAGCGGGTTGCTGCAAGACGTTTCCACGATCCTTTTTGGCACGAAGGTCCGTATAAAAAAAAAAAAAAAAATGGAAACTATTTTATAAAATAATAATAAATAAATGAAATGGGGCTCCGCCAGATTCTGTTAGCTTCCGAAGTCATCAACAGAGACGAACTCGGGACAGACTGTGTTGGATTCAGAAAGGCTTTGCCATATTCCGAAATGCTTTGGCGTACAACAGAAAATTCGAAGTAAAGAATCAGGAAACAGAGTCGAAATAATCTCCTGACTTCTTCAAGTTAATACAGAAACTATGTCAGACTCCGACAGAGTAGAGAAGAACCACATATTTTGACAGAAACGGGATAAAAGAAATGACTCCCTGACACAAACACAGAAGAACAAAATAGTGACCTACACAAAAAGTCTTGACAATAATCCCATGTTCGAAGATTAAGACGCGGTAGTATAGCGTTCCACAAAAAAAATAAAAGAAAGAAAAAAAAAATAAATAAAAATAAATAAATAAATAAATAAATAAATAAATAAATAAATAAATTTATGATAATGATAATGATAATGATAACAATAACAATGATAAAAAAAAACTCACTATGCCACTCCCACGAAATGGGAAGTGAGAAACACCTAGTAGGGGAAGCCCTATCAGTTGCGGCAAGCCACAGGTCATTGGTGTCAGGAACCAACGCAGGAAGCCCACAGAGGTCCCGGGAATCGAACTCACGACCACCTGCTCACGAGTTCGACACATTATTCACTGGGTTACCGCGCAGCCCGAGTGTTTAAAATGTTGACTTTTTCTGAAATATTTTGCTCCCACGCGCGATGAATTTTTTGCCGCGAAATAAGCTTTCATTCCACTACAGTATTAAAGCCAACAGTAATTCGTAACCGAACAGGTTACGTATGTTGTACCAAGTTTTCTTCAGTATTGCGAAGGCTAACCCGCTAAGGCCCCATTCACACGGAGCATTTTGATGCGCGATGTATTGAAGCCATGAGTTGAAAAACGTGACTTTCAATTCGTCGCAGCATCATGAAAGCAGTCATGGGGCGAAGCCATTTCAAATCGCTGAGCAGTGTGTCAATGACAGTTGAAGGGAGAGGATGCACGCGCTCTGCTTCGCTCTTCTATTTTCATACAATGGCACAAGCAACTTCCGCAAAGCCGTTCGAGTGGACGAAGACTATTACATTACATTTCATTGAGCTACTAAAGCAGCACCCAGCCATTTGGAATATCAAGTGCAAAGAATATAAGATGAGAAATATAAAAAGTACAAGCATCGAAACTCTAAAAGCTGACTTATATTCTTTAACAAAATGTAATGTGCGGAATGAAGACATTACCAAAAAACTTCATACACTGAAAACACAAGGAAATGACTGCCATCAATGCATCAATGAAGTCTGGTGTTGGCACGAAAGATATATACACTCCAAAGCTGTGGTGCTTTAATGATTTACTTTTCCTTGCTGAAGGAGAAATCATTCGTGCCTCAACTTCCATTTTAGATGCAGAAACTACTGAAAACCTTCAACAAGTTGGTAATTCAAATGTGTGTACATAAGCGCAAGGGTATTCGCAGTGATGCAGCCCGTCTGGATGCGTGATGCTCCGTTTGGACGGAGCTTAAGGCTGAGAAGTTTCTCT
>NC_134798.1:5866938-5874438 GCF_046742065.1 Oratosquilla oratoria
TATACAAATACAATATATACATTTACAAATACATATATATATATATATATGCAAATATATATCTATATATATATATATATGTATGTATATATACATTATATATATATATATATATATATATAAGAGAGAAATTTGCTAGTAACAGCGACATCAATTCGATAATTTTTATGACAGTCGCATGCAGGATTCGATTCCACTGCTTTCGGCCACCTGTAACATCACCTTCACAGAGCCCTAGCCCACTACACCAACAGAGACTTAAAAGCCTTGAAACCTTGAGTCAAACTGAGTCCCGAGGATAGGAAAGATCACAAAACTGCTACCCCAATTCCTGTTTTACATAAGGCCCAAGCCCACTAGTGGCTAGGGGTAAGGATCGGAACAAATCCCTTTCACGATTTTCGCCATTTTAACTATGAGAGAAATTCGCTAGTAACAGCGACATCAATCCGATAATTTTTATGACAGTTGCATTGAGGATTCGAACCCACTGCTTTCGACTACCTGTAAGATCACCTTCACAGAGCCCTAGCCAACTACAGCAACAGAGACTTAAAAGCCTTAAAACCTAGAATCGAACTAATTCCTAAGGATAGGAAAGACCACTAATTTGCGACCCCAATTCCTGTTTTATACAAGGAGGTGAAGGGGCGAAGAGGGTTCCATCGTGGGCGTAAATCAGGGTAAACTAATGTCGTAACGCATTGGTAAATGTTTCTCACAACCATGATCAAGGAACTCAAGAACTCTGTCAATTACGCACAACAAAAATCTGCAGTGTTCCTTCGCTCTAACAATAAAGATCGCCATACAGATAAGGAAACTGCTAATATAATTTATAAATCAAACTGTAGTTTTAAGAGAATATAATAGAATCCTTCTTCATAAGATATTTCCCAAATTACAACATCTCAAAAGCTCAATGGACTGTGTGCCCTGTCAATTCACAATTTTGATCGGTAGGCCCCATGTCTTCGAAGAGACAACTTCTTCAAACCATAGACTTAGAATTTGTCTATTACACCGTCAGGCTTCTACTTTTTACTTCTATTTATTTTCCTTCAGCTATGATCTTCTTTCTAGGTAAATAAATGTTCTCTTTATTCTTCTATATCTACCTTCTGTTAATTTTAGTACACAGCACTCTACTAAGCTCTTGAAAGGAATCCCGTCGAGAACACCTAATTTGGATCCTAGGTCTGTTCTGAAGTGATGTCATGATTTATTTAGTCCATTGATCTTTAATTCTATATTTAAGAACCTCCCCTATGGGTGTGATCTTACGATCGTGAACCAATTGAATTTTCTCGCCCTCCACCTATTCTCCAATCAGATCCGTCGTTACAAATTCGCATTCAATATTATTTACTCAAGCAATCTCGAATTCACTGCACACTCACCCAGGTTATATCATCAAAAGTAAAACCCACATAGAACAATAAAATCGGGTCCCGAGGCACTTGTTTATAAACATAACTCTGAGAGCGAAGTTATACAATTCCTCACCTTCTCGTCTTCGAACTGTTGTTTACCAAACAGCCGATCCAATAAAAATTAAACTCTCACTATCTACCCCTCTTTCTACCTCACTTGTCTACCTATATCTATGAACTACATACATGGACACCTGACTGCATAACATCATTAGCAGTCAACAAATAGTT
Organism: Oratosquilla oratoria; assembly: GCF_046742065.1. NCBI lineage: Eukaryota > Metazoa > Arthropoda > Malacostraca > Stomatopoda > Squillidae > Oratosquilla > Oratosquilla oratoria. Next base: position 5,868,603 of record NC_134798.1, read on the forward strand.
TTCAAGTGTCACTGGATTTAATAACCAAAGTACACCCCACCAAGGACACGTTACCTGAGTCTTTTCCCCTGCCTCCTTATTTTATACCCTATCATTACGTATATATTATTGTACTTCACTTTTGTAATCTAGCTATTGAAGAGGACCTCAGTGAGTGGTCAAAATATACATTAAAAATATTGAGCTCGAAATCTTATTTTCCTACAGTGGGTTTTAAGGTTAACATATATGTATACTGTGTGGCCCACCTAAGTGGGAACCATTAGAAAAATCATAATTTTTTTTATTAGATTCAACAAATTCTTTAAATGATATATATGCATGTTAGTTTTGTTTTTTAATTTGTTTATAGATTAACAGTATTCTTTCCAAAAATTGTCTAAACCTTACTACAGATTTCTCACCCATTGAAAGAGCAAAATAGGCCAGTTGGTATGAATGGACTAAAAACATTAAAATTTTAAAAAAAAAAAAAAAAAAAAAAAAAAAAGATAAATAAATGAAAATAGGAGAGAGAGACAGAGAGCGAGAGAGAAGATTAACAAAGAAGCACCAGAGGAAGACAGTATTTATAAACGTCATTGACTATTCATGGAGAAAGTCAGTGTGTATATTGATTAAATAAGAATAAAGCTTTCAGTAAAAACTACAGCAAATGAAACACTTGTTGAGAGACACTTTGAGAATAGTCCTCATTCCTCAACGCGACGAGCCATGATGACATTGAAAATGAGTAAGAAAAGAATTCATTGCATCCTTAAAGACCATAAAATGAAAATTGAACTGTGTAAGAGGCTAGTAGAGAGACGTGGGTAGAAAGAGGAGTAGATGGTGAGGGTTTCACTTATTTGAGTTGGGTGTTTGGTAAACAAAAGTTCGAAGGCGAAGGTTTGCACAAGCTAGCTTTCCACCTTGAGTCAGAAAACTGGCCGGGAGCCTGTATGACGTATTTTGCTGATGTAACCTAAGTAAGTTATGCAGTGATTTGGGATTACTTAAGTAAACAATATCGCATATAGACTTGTAACAACAAATCTGATTGGAGAAAAGGTGGAGGACCAGAAAATTCAATTGGTTCACGATCACGACCTTAGGGAAGGATCCTAAATATAAAGTTATAGATCACTGGACTAAAGAAATCGAAACGTCACTGCAAAAGTTACCTGGGACGTAACGATGCGTGTTCTCACGGAATTCAGAAAGTGTACCTAGAGAAGCACGCAGTGTAACCGGTATTCAAGAAAGAAAAGGAAATCTACAAACATTTCCTTCCCTCTTGTCTGTAATACATTATGTAGAAATTCAAAAGAGGAATTCTTGTAGGTACAGTACCTACTGTACAAAAATATGTAATTAACACAGAAAAAGAAGTGGGTAAAAGTGAAGAAAGGGGAAGTGACTAAAGACGGTGGTTAACATTTTGGGAAACGTAGGAAACAAAAGAACGCGAAAGTGGAGGCTTAGGAACTGGCTTTCAATAAAATTACAGGTAATATTACACATAAACCTGTACTTGAGTACAAAGAAGGACTAACTACCATTGCAAGTCCTCGGTCTTGTCTGTATTCTTTCCCGTTGAACATGAAAGGACTAAACTTCACACATAGATACACTAATTTCAAGTAATCACTATTCCCCACTGGTAAATCAGCCTCATGTGTGAAGTTTGGTCCTTTCATGTTCAACGGGAAAGAATACAGACAACACCGAGGACTTGCAATGGGTAGTCCTCTCAGTGCGGTTCTAGCTTCATTATATATGGAAGTTTTAGAGACAGATTATTTCATAAAGATAATGGGTAGAGACACGCTTTGGCTGAGGTGTGTGGACGACGTCCTTGTCATCGCTCCGAAAGAGGTACAATTAGATGACAAGTTGAGTAGATTGAATCATGTCGAACCAAACATCCAGTTTACTATCGAACACGAGACGGGTAACAGACTAGCTTTCTTGGATACGGTGATTTGGAGGAGAGGTAGTAAGATATCATTCTCTGTCTACAGGAAAAGCACCAATAAAGACGATGTGATTCATTTCTACTCAGCGCATAGCAACAAAATTAAAAACGGAGTGGTTATAGGATTTTTCTTAAGGGCGTACCGTATTTGTAGCGAAGAATTTTTAGAGGATGAAATCAAATATATTTTCAAAGTATTCACTAAACTCAGATACCCGGAAGGACTACTGCACAGATTGAGGAAGAAAGCAACGGTAATAATGAAAAGGAAGAAGGACGACTGGTCCGGAGAAGGCAGGGCGGGGTTTTTGTCCGTCCCCAACTCGAAGTACGCGGAGGAGTTGGGACATATTCTCACAAAAGCGGGTGTGAGCGTTGCTTTCTCCACGGGCATAAAATTAGGAGAAGTTGTCAAGAATAGAAATAAATCAGAAAAAGATGTAGAGAAGGGCGCAATTTACAATATACCATGTGGTGGTTGTCCGTTAGGATATTATGGAGAGACGGGAAGATCAGTGGAGCTACGGACATATGAGCACAAAAATGACGTCAGAGCTCACAGAACCTCCAACTCGCTAGTAGTTCATTTAGACCAATGTGGTCATCTTCCAGATTGGAACAAGATAGAGGTGCTCCACAAAGGTCTAGAGAAAAAGAAAAGAAAAATAGTGGAGGCAGCCTACATTACTTCCCACCCCTGCATCAACCATAGGGAAGGGTTTATAAAATTAGCAGGAGCGGTAAGTACTCTGATTATCAAGGAGGTAAAAAGGACAATTGAGAACGGAGGGAGAAGTGACATAGTCGGAGTCACATGAAAAAAAAAAGGGTAGAGGATAGCGATAGTTAGACTCATCCTTGACTATGCGGTACAGTTTTGGTCTCCGTCCTACAGAATGGACATAAATTCACTAGAATCAGTACAGAGAAGAATGACCAAAATGATACAAGGACTCGGAAATTTGCCTTACGAAGAGAGGCTTAGGCACCTAAACTTACACTCTCTGGAAAGACGCAGAGTGCGGGGTGATCTAATAGAAGTGTTCAAGTGGATCAAAGGCTATAACAAGGGTGATGCAAACAAGGTCATCATAATAAAACAACAGGGCAGGACTCGCAGTAATGGGTATAAACTGGACAAATTTAGATTTAAGAAGGAAATAGGCAAGAATTGGTTTACAAATAGGGTGGTCGATGAATGGAATAAACTTAGTAACCACGTAGTAAGCGCTGAAACTATCAGTTGTTTTAAAAAACGATTAGACAACTTTATGGATGGGGATGACAGGTGGTGATGGATACGGAGCTGCCTAGTGTAGGCCTTATGGTCTTTTGCAGTCTCCTTTATTTCTTATGTTCTTATGTTCTTATGATAGAGGGAGGAGAACTCGGCAAGGATGGGTTATATAAGCTGTTAATTTTCTGAAACTGTATGTACTTTGAGAATGTCCTGGTAAGGACGAAACGTCTGTGAATAAGACTCCAATTGTTCTCTGTGTTTAACTCACCACCCTTCCACTCATTTGTCTTCCATTCTTCATATATATATACATGTATATATATATATATATATATATATATATATATATGTATATATATATATGTATATGTATATATATGTATCATATATATATGTATATATGTATATATGTATATATATATATATATATGTATATATATATATATATACATGCGTATATATATATATATATATATACATATATATGTATTTATATACATATATATATATGTATATACATACATAAATGCATATATATACATATATATATGTATATACATATATATATATATACATATATACATATATATATACATATATATTTCTGGGGCCCCGGTTGTCTCTAAGGCACTTCTGGTTGAAATGAACTGCACTCGTTGCTTTAACAATCTTCAGGACTGTATTCTATAATCTAGAGAATACTTTCCTATTAGCAACTGAGAGGGACAGGAAGTAGTCATTCATGACTCTCAAAAGAATCTACACAGTGTATGCCAACTGATATATTTTTGCATAGTAATAGTATTGAACAACTATTGACTCCACCGAAACTATAGTTTTTCGCCTCGTCGTGAGGCGTCTTCAGGGTGAGGACTGCTTTGTATGATGCTCTGCTATATTGAAGGTCTTCCAACGAATAATGACCGCTGGTTGGATGGGCGGGCTTATAAGGCTCAGCCTGCCTAGCTCAGACGGAATACTGGCCTCTCATTGGCTGAGAGGTGCAGTATGGGATTTTGTCCGGGAGCCAAGGGGGTGGGATTTTGTCTGGGAGCCAAGGGGGTGGGATTTTGTCTGGAAGCCAAGGGGGTGGGATTTTGTCTGGAAGCCAAGGGGGTGGGATTTTGTCTAGGAGCCAAGAGGGTGGGATTTTGTCTGGGATTCACGAGGGTGGGATTTTGTCTGGGAGTCAAGAGGGTGGGATTTTGTCTGGGAGCCAAGAGGGTGGGATTTTGTCCGGGAGCCAAGGGGGTGGGATTTTGTCTAGAAGCTCTGGCCTGATTTGCTGCTGCTCTGGTTACTGGTCCTAGGCGCTGATTGACTAGCTGGACATGTTCCATTTGTTCGCGGGGCTGCTGCTGTCTAAGGGCTTGTTGTTCCTGGAGGGGGTTATTCTTTACAGGGCGCGCGGAAGGGAGAATAAAATCGGCAGCTTGCTGTATGTTGATGGTAGGGCGCTGGCAAGTAATGGATACTGCTTCTGCAATCTGCAGCTTCCTGAAGGCAGACTCCTTGTGAAGAATGTCTGTTTGGTCTAGCAGCTTCTGTAGAGGAGGCTTCATGTTGTGTGTTTCAGTGAAATGCTGGAAAATAGATCCCTGGTTTCTATGGGATTGTAGGCGACGCCGCAGTGTAGAGGAGGTCCTGCCAATGTATGTGCTGGAGCCGTCGCAGCGGCCCTCCTGACATGAAAATTTGTATACAACATTGGTGGTACCCTCACTCGGGGCCCTGGGCGCCGTGCTATTCCTCATAATCAGGGAACTAATGAGGTTAGGTTTGCAGAATATTCTCAACTCTATGATGGCATTTCTGTTGGTTGGGGTGACTCCTCTCTTGATGATATTCCTAAGGGCATCACACTCCTCGCGGTACCGATCATGGAAAGAATTATGGTGGAAAACCTGTGCCCCAGAAGTATTAATAGCCGACACACAGGTAATCGCAATAGTACCACCATTACCCTTAAGAAGAGACTGCAAGATGCCCAAGACCGCCTCCAAAAAGCCAATGAAGAAAAAGCCGCCTTGTGGGCCACTTTTGCCACAGACCAAGAGCATATAAGACAAGCAGCCACTGGGCACCTTGTTGAATACGAACATCACCAACAATGGATTGCTAACACCAGAACCCAGAAGAAGCTCACCACACTACACCGAGGACCTGTAAGAAACGAGAGGCCTGCTCAAGGTTTCATCAACCTCTCTACCACCACCCTATCCAGTCAGCAAGAGACACACTCCTAAACTTAGGGCTTAACTGCCATTTCATTCGCCGGCCTCATCCTGAAAGTAAGAGAATCGAAATTGAGTGTCTGATAGATCGGCTCCTCACCCTGCAGAATGAAAGAAAGGTAACCCTTTCTCCTACCATCAGAGAGGACCTTATTGGAGAATCTGGACGCGACAGAGGAAATTACAGAAGCCAGATCCTCACTAGAGATTTAAAAGAAGCCGCCAAGGAGTTACGCCAGAGAGATGACATCATTATCCGCAAAGGAGATAAGTCAGCAGTCTACGTCATCATGGATAAGGCTGACTATAATAACAAGATGGACTCCATCCTTCATAATCCTGCAAAATTCCAGCGACTCCAGAAGGATCCTACTGAGAATGCGAAGAAGAGGATTAATCATCTCA
>NC_134798.1:5879438-5884438 GCF_046742065.1 Oratosquilla oratoria
CACAGTTCTTAATTAATCTTGCAAGCTTATTTATTTTTTTATTCTACGTTGCAGTTGCCATACCAACAGGTGATAGAGAATGAAATGACGGACTGTACTACAGCGGAATAGAATAAATCCATGATTTTTGTATCAATTCTAAGTTTGTACGGTTTCCTTACAAAGTACATTCTGGAATTTACACCATTCATTAAAATGCTCAACTTCTTCTCGATACATGATATCATTATTAGTACTTAATCACTCAGACTTCCTGTTAACTTTAATTAGATAGTAAACGTCAGTCTTCAAGTCTTTAAGATGAGACATATATGGCTTTGTACTAGTTAATGATCACTCTAATTAACGCTTTGTGGCCTTTCTATGGCTTTAAAGATTTTATTTTGGTTAATTTCAGACGAGTTTATTCGCCTTAGAGAAACTTCTCAGCGTTAGCGGGTTAGCCCTCGCAATGCTGAAGAAAACTTGGTACAACATACGTAACCTGTTCAGTTATGGATTACTGTTGGCTTTAATACTGTAGTGGAATGAAAGCTTATTTCACGGACAAATGACATCATCAGCATGAATCGGAGCAAAATATTTCAGAAAAAGTCAGCATTTTAAAGACTCGGGCCGCGCGGTAATCCCAGTGGATAACGTGTCGAACTCATGAGCAGGTGATCGTGAGTTCTATTCCCGGGACCCTCTGTGGACTTCCTGACACAATGACAAGGCGTGGAGGTGATCCAACATTGGTCCAAATGTCCCTGTGGCTTTCTGCAACTGACAGGACTTGCCCTACTAGAGGTTTCTCACTTCCCATTTCGTGGGAGTGACGTAGTGACTTTTTATCTATTTTTTATTATTATTATTTTAATTTTCATGAAACATTATACTACCGTATCTTCATCTTCGAACATGGGGTTATTGTCAAGATGTTTTGTGTAGGTCACTATTTTTTCTTCTGTGTTTGTGTCTGGGAGTCATTTCTTGTATTCCGTTTCTGTCAAAATGTGTGGTTCTCTACTCTGTCGGAGTCTGACGTAGTTTCTGTTTTAACTTGAAGTCGGAAGATTATTTCGACTCTGTTTCCTGATTCTTTACTCCGAACTTTCTGTCGTTCGCCAAAGCATTTCGGAATATGGCAAAGCCTTTCTGAATCCAACTCAGTCTGTCCTGAGTTCGTCTCTGTCGGTGACTTCGGAAGCTATCAGAATCTGGCGGAGCCCCATTTTATTCATTATTATTATATAAATTATTTTCCAATAATTTAAATTTTTTTTTTCCTTTTAAGAAAATAACTGTTGCGGGGAGATGAGTCTGGTACTTCCACGGCAATCTTTTTTTTTTTTTTTTCTTTTTAATAACTTTTCGGGGAGATGAGTCGGGTCCTTCCACGGCTATTCGTTGTTTCTTTTTTCGTTTTTTTTTTTCGTTTTTGTGTGTGTGAATGGAGCCTTCATGTCAAAAAGGGTCATGAAAACGTTCTGCAGCAACGCGCTGTACGTCCATAACCAGGCCATAATGTTTCTTTGGCCAACGGCAAACGATTTTATTCCTCTGAGAGGAGCCCTAAACGATGAATTGATCAACTCATATCCTACCTCGAAACCTTCGAGGTTACATAGGATTGATCGAGTCATCTTCGGGGCTCCCCTCAGCTGAATAAAATCCTCGACTGTCGTCCGTTTCCATGAGACGTCCATGAAGGACATGATTGTACTTCGATGCTGCAGATCGTTTCCATGACCTGCCTGACCACTTGTTTGTCGTCACTTCTTCCAGATGACCACTTAGGAGCTCTGCAAGTTCACTTTGGAGTTCTTCGGGATTCTGGACCAATCGAGGACCTTTTGGAACTTTCTTAGTTCCTTCCCCGGGGATTTCCCGCTCGTGGTCGCAAAGTCCTGGTCCCTCTTCAAGAAATAGTCCCCAGTCATCAGAGCGGTGGCAGGCGCAAGGACATGCCGAGGTTCTAGGAAACGGTCTTCCCAGATAATCTCACTAGGTACCACAGGACTAACCACACTATAACCGTATATATATATATATATATATATATATATATATATATATATATATATATATATATACATATATATATACATATATATATATGTATATATAAAATACATATATACATATATATATGCATATAATATATGTATACATATACATATATATATGTGTATATACATATATATATGTACATGTATATATTATATATGTATATGCATATATATATTATATATATATATATATATACATATATACATATACATATATACATATACATATGTATACGTATATATATATATATACATATATACATATACATATATACATATACATATGTATACGTATATATATATATATATACATATATACATATACATATGTATATATATATATAATATACATATACATATGTATACGTATATATATAATGTATATATATAATATATACATATATGCATATACATATGTACACGTATATATATATATATATATAATATATATATATATATATACATACATATATATATATATATATATATATATATATATATATATACATATATTATATATATATTTGTTTACTTGCTTATAGAAGTCCTTCGCAGACGACAATGACCTCACTCCATGTCTTCATTGATGATAGATGATTACACTGGGTAACAGCCAAAAAATCGTCAGGGGTTTCTCAGCTGATTTAGACTAATTTTGGTGTTCTGAGTCCGAATATCACATTGGTTTTGCTCAATCAGGTCAACTTTTTGAGATACAGCCATAGGCCTACCTGACGAGCTATACATATGATAATTTGAAGGGTTTTGAGTTCAATCCTATTTTTCTTGAAGAATATAGTGGATTATTCATATATAAATGGTTGTTTCTGGTGTGTTTCTGTTTGATATTGACTAATTGACTTATTTCTTTCTTTTCAGGGTATTGATATGGCTTCGGCGCGACGGTCATGCAGGAATAATCCTGACATTCTCTGCTACATTTGCGGAGAATACACGCTGTCAATGCACAGGAAGAGCATCACAAGCTTTGTGAAGCGCGCATACCAGGCTTACTTTCAAGTCAAGCTGGGTGACCAAGATAAGTCCTGGGCACCGCACACGGTGTGCATGACGTGCGTGGAATACCTCCGGCGGTGGACGAAGGGCACGAAAACTTCACTGAAGTTTGGGATTCCGATGGTTTGGAGGGAGCCGTCTGACCATGAATCGGATTGTTACTTCTGCGCCATCTATTGGCATCAACCGGAAGAATCGGAGCAGCCTCCAGTACCCCGACCTTCCATCTGCCCGCCGTCCAGTTGCTCACTGCGAAGAACTTCCTGTACCAGCGTGCAGAGAGCTTCCTGACAGCGACGACGAGGCCACCACTGCATATGAGGGAGGAGATACAGAAGAAGAGTATGAAACACAAGATGGTCCGCAGCCCTTTTCACAATGTGAGCTTAATGATCTGGTTCGGGATCTCAGCTTGTCGAAGACTTCCGCCGAGCTGTTGTCCTCCAGACTCAAAGAGAAAAATCCACTCGGCGAGGACGCGCGTATCACGTTCTTTCGTAGAAGGCATCAGGACTACATGGGCTACTTCTGCCAGGAGGAAGACCTCGTGTACTGCCGAGATGTCGCCGGTCTTCTTGTTAAACTCGGCGCTCCTCAATATGATCCGAGAGATTGGCGACTCTTCATAGACAGTAGCAAGCGCTCTTTGAAGAGTGTGCTCATCCACAACGGGAACGAGTTCGCCTCAATTCCTCTTGCGCACTCCACAACTCTCAAAGAGAAATATGAAGCAGTCAAGTACGTGTTCGACAAAATCCAATATGAGCAGCACCAATGGCTCATCTGCGTCGACCTTAAGATGGTGAACTTTCTACTTGGTCAGCAGTCCGGGTACACAAAGTACCCATGCTTTATATGTAAGTGGGACAGTCGAGACAGAGCCCAGCACTATGTGAAGAAAGAGTGGCCGGCGCGAGAGCAGTTAGTACCTGGGGCGAGCAACATCATAAACGAACCTCTTGTTGACCGGGAAAAGATTTTGTTCCCACCGCTTCACATCAAGCTTGGGTTAATGAAACAGTTCACGCGCGCTCTGGACAAGGATGGGAGGTGCTTCAACTACCTGTGGCGAGCCTTCCCTGGAGTGACCATTGAGAAGCTGAAGGCCGGCATTTTCGATGGCCCACAGATACGGCAGCTCATCAAGGACACAAGAGTTCGAAAACTCCATGAACACGCTAGAGTGATCCGCCTGGAGGTCGTTTGTGCTTGTGGTGAACAACTTCCTGGGGAACAAGAAGGCAGCAAACCACGCCACACTCATCAACAGCATGATAAAGAACTTCCAAAACCTCGGGTGTTTGATGAGTATAAAGATGCATTTCCTGTTCTCACACATGGAGAAGTTTCCTGAAAACCTTGGTGCGGTCAGCGACGAGCAGGGAGAAAGGTTCCATCAGGACATGCGTCAAATGGAGGAGAGGTACCAGGGGAGGTGGGACGCAGTCATGCTCGCGGACTACTGCTGGTCGCTGAAGAGAGACAACCCAGCAGCTGCTCACACACGGAATTCGAGGAAACGGCGATTTACGCCGTGAACTCCGAACTTTTGTGTCACGTAACGCTCATGTACATGTATTAAGCTTATCAAATGTAATCGAGTATATAAAAAATGAATGAATTTGGATACGTTGACTTTTATTTCCCCAGGAAAACGGAAAAACCGAATTTTTATGATCCGCAGAAATTGGGTTTTTGGACGAAAAATCGTTTTTTTCTTAAATGTCTGTAGCGAACAATCCTGACCTGATTGAGAAAAAACCAAGGGCATTTTCGGACTCAGAGCATCACAATTAGTCTAATTCCGCTGGAAAACCCTGGACGTTTTTTCAAAAAAATAAATTTTGTTACCCAGTGTTAGAGATGTGTCAATGTTTTAGTGATTTCATTCGAATTCAGTTGGTGGCTTATTATGGTCGGTGGACTTTTTGA
>NC_134798.1:5886938-5889438 GCF_046742065.1 Oratosquilla oratoria
AATTACTTGATCCATGCATTCCAAGGTGATCCTTTGATATTTGGTTGGGCTAGTTGACCCATGTTTATCCTGTTGATATTTTTTCTCTCTTTTTTTCAGCAACCACATGGCCTTCTACATTGGTATATAGTAATCTACCCTCATTAAAATTTAATCTCTTCCTGATATTTGCCCCCGGGTGCTAACGAACGAAGGGTAGGTCGATCCTTCCCAAGTGATTGAACTGGGCACAATTGTAAACTAGGATTTCCCAACATATATATAGTGTGAGATCTGCCCAGGAAAATAATGCGTGATTTCAACATAAAGCATTATACAACCATCATATTGATTGGTCTAAGGCAACATTTTTAGCCAAAGGAAAAAGCCTACAAGAAATATAATAGATTCCTGCTTAATATCAGGCACGTTTGACAAAAATATAAACTTAAGCTATGGTCATTTTAAATGTGATAATATGGTAACCCAAATGGTCATCAAGATCTTTCCGCCAGATTGAGCCTTAGGTGTTGGTCAGGTCAATAGAGGTAAAGTCATCCCCCCTTCTCGCATTGTATTGTCTCCCCCCTTCCCCACCTATGGTTGCCACCTGATACTTACATTCAAATACAACTCTGTATCTCTGTCATTTAGCCTGAAGATGTAATATACGCAAGTACCTACTGTCAACAAGTTTCCCTTCTCCTGTGGTTATTTTGCATTTTTGTATCACAGTGATGTTATTGCTCGCATATATATGTATATGTTTGTGCGTGCCTGTGTATATATATATATATATATATATATATATATATATATATATATATATATATATACGACTATATTATGACAAATAAGACTGAAGGTGGAAGAAGCAGACAAGGAGTAATGGGAGAATTTCACGCTTTAGCGTTTCGACCCGCAGGGTCTTGATCACAAAGCTAAAAACTCAAACGTAGGATATTTTATACATGGACGGGTCATCTCATGGGACGGCTCGGAGAGCTTATTTTATTTGCGTTTTTTTTTTTATTATTAAAAAGCTTGTGGCTTTTGCTAAACATATAAAGCCTTCTCTATGGTTAATGTTGTTATTAGTGTTGATATATGCTGTCTCAATTGTCTTCCTTAGTTTCTTGGATGATCCTTTATTCAATACGGTTGTGTTGTTCCAGTCTGGAAGGTGGCCATGTTTGGTGAATCTGGTCGAGGACTTAATAAAAGGATAAATGAACATAAAAATGACGTAAAAGCCCATAGGACATCTAACTCCATAGTAATGCACGTAGATAAACATGGCCACCTTGCAGACTGGAACAAAACAACCGTTTAAAATAATGGAACATCCAAGAAACTAAGCTGAGCTTATTCATAAATCCAGATGTGAGTTCAGGAGAAAAATGGTAGAATCTACTTTGAGTACCAGCCCAATATGAATATTTCATAGGAGCAATGGTCCCCGGATATAATTTCAGGACTTTATCATCTCACATACGGAGTGAGCCGAGGGTAGAGACCTCTCCCAATGTTTCCTTTTCTCATGTCAAGGGTGCTACTTATGTAGCACTCACCTTTCTTATTTGTATCTACTAAAGAGGATTGCAGTTTCCAATCGAAATATATAGATTCCCGTATCCAGTCTTTTCTACTCCAACAGTGGTTTTAACGTGATTGACAAATGTGTGATTACATTTCTCACCTGTAATATATATATACATACATATGTATATATATATATATACATAGATATATACATATATATACTTATATATATATACATATATATATATATACATCTATATATATATATATATATACATATATATATATATACATACATGTATATATATATATATATATATACATCTATATATATGTATATATATATATATATACATCTATATATATGTATATATAAACATATATATATGTATATATATATATATTATGTATACATATGTGTGTGTGTGTTTGAGGCCAAGTCTTCAAGATTTGAAGGAGTGATGGCAGATTTGTGCAAAGTCGTTTTCATATGATCTTTATATCTTTTTCGGGGTTTTCCTACTCTGCGAGTACCTTCAGCTAATTAGTTATGAATTATCTTGCGGGGAGTCTACCTGCAGGCATTCAGATGGTCTGCCACCAAGGAAGTAAACAACTAACCACCAATATAAACAGGACTGCAGAACAACGAAGTCTTCGGCGTCATGCTCCACAAAATGCAGAAGGGACACTTCCCTCGTAACATTTGTGATCGCATCTGCAAGTCCAAAATTGGACTAATTAGCCATCAAAAAGTCTATTGACTATAATAAGCCACCAACTGAATTCGAATAAAATCTCTAAAACATTGACACATCTCTAATCATCTAACAATGAAGACATGGAGTGAGGTCATTGTCGTCTGCGAAGGACTTCTATAAGAAAGAAAGCATATATATATGTATATATATATATATATATATATATATATATATATATGTATATATATGTATATATGTATATATATGTATATATATTT
>NC_134798.1:5899438-5901938 GCF_046742065.1 Oratosquilla oratoria
AAATGTTGACTTTTTCTGAAATATTTTGCTCCGACTCGCGCTGAATTTTTTGCCGCGAAATAAGCTTTCATTCCACTACAGTATTAAAGCCAACAGTAATCCATAACCAACGTATGTTGTACCAAGTTTTCTTCAGCATTGTAAAGGCTAACCCACTAAGGCTGAGAAGTTTTTCAAGGCGAATAAACTTGTCTGGAATTAAAATGAATAAAATCATTAAAGCCATAGAAAGGCCACAAAGCGTTAATTAGAGTGGTCATTAACTAGTACAAAGCCATAAATGTCTCATCTTAAAGACATGAAGAATGACGTTTGCCATCTAATTAAAGTTAACAGGAAGTCTGAGTGATTAAGTACTAATAATGATATCATGTATCGAGAAGAAGTAGAGCATTTTAATGAATGGTGTAATGACAACTACCTTGAACTCAATGTTAAGAAGACAAAGGAAATGGTTATTGATTTTAGTAACACACAAGTTGCTCAACAGTCATTAAATATAAATGAGAAACTTATGGATACTGTTAATGAATAGAAATATCTTGACACGATCATAGATAATAAATTCAGTTTTAATAGTAATGCGGAGGCGGTGTACAAAAGTAAATTCCAGAATGTACTTTGTAAGGAAACCGTACAAACTTAGAATTGACACAAAAATCATGGATTTATTCTATTCCGCTGTAGTACAGTCCGTCATTTCATTCTCTATCACCTGTTGGTATGGCAACTCCAGCGTAGAATAAAAAAAATAAACTTGCAAGATTAATTAAGAACTGTGGAAAACTAGGTGTTCAAAATATGATTTCATTGCTGGACATGTACAGAAGGAGTGCAATCCAAAGATGTCATGTAATTATCAATGGTGCAACACACTCACTGAATGACAGTTACCAAATGTTACCTTCGGGAAAAAGACTGAGATCAATAAAAAGCAGAACAGCTAGGTTTTCTAAATCCTTTGTACCAGCTAGTATAAGAATCCTAAATGAGGAAAAAATAAACATATCATACGGTAGACTGTTAAGGCTTGGAACTAGGATGGTATCTTTTTTGTATTTCTCTAGCTTTTGTGTAAATGAGATTTTGATAGCCACTCTAAGATTGTAGTAGCTCAACTATGTATGATTGCACTCGATTTCTTATGAAAACACACAAGACAAATTTCATATAATTTACGTGACCAAAAAAGAATCATATTATTTACTAATTACTTATTATTTAAGGCGATGGCCAGGCAGTGGCCTCTAATTTGAGAGTCCTCGACACTGCTGGCACCCAGTGCCTCAATCAGACTCAGCCTTGACATCAAACTGTTCTCTTACTGTCATCAACATGCGACCGATAATATATTTCGTATTTGCAGGGACACGTCAACTATCCAATCATTTTAGCCAACTCTGACGATGTGGCTGCACTACGCCAGGTGATTATAACGACAAGACCAGCGTGAGCATTGCAAACAAAGTAATAATCGCTTAGAGATTCCGGTGAATGATAAATGTAATCCTAGACCGGTTGTTAGGATTATTGGCTGGAGTAAGTAGATAGTGATAGCGAAATTAGTGGACCTAGTCACGTCGCCTTCACTAATTAGAAAAAAATGAGGAGAGGATTTAGATCCGTCACTGGATCCCAACACCAAGGACGCCTCATCCGTTCTACCTTATATTTGTTGTGGCGTCTGTGCCTGTCAGTCTGTTAGAGTCTGCCAGAACTCATTAGAGGTTGTCAGAGTAAGTCGGAGTCCGTTTTCAATAGTATTCTGTCGTGTGACAAAGCATTACGATTTTTTTTTTTTTTTTTTAAATATCTTTGGCGGGCAGATGAATCGAGTCCTGCAGACGATAAATGAGATATTTTTTATCCTATAGAGAGTTTATAGTCCTAAGAGTTCTGTCTTTATTTTTCTCTCGTGGAGACGTCATGCAGAAACACGCCTTAGATCCAGCCAAAAGAGTATTGATTCACCGAGGCTATAACGTTCCTTTGGCGAAAGGCAATAGATTTTATTCTTCTGAGTGGGAGCCCCAAAGAATGAGTGGATCAACTCATATCTTACCTCGAAACCTTCGTGATTGCATGTGATTACTCAAATCATCCTCGGGACTCTCCTCAGCTGAACAAAATCCTCAACTGCCCTCCTCCGTTTCCATGAAGACCTTAGTGACGGGCATCGTCGGACATCGGTCCTGGAGTTCGTCTCCACGATCTCCCTTGCACCTTCTTCGGTGTCCGCTCCTCCACCTGAGTCCTCTGGAACTCCTCAAGTCCTTGCTGGAGCTCTTCGGGGTTTGGAAACACTGAGGACATCTAAGATTCATCTTCATACTTTCCTCTGGGTCCTCCCGCTAGGTGGAGTGTCATCTTGGTCCTTCCTTGAAAAAATTACTCCACAGTTGTCGAAGTGATGGCAGGAGTGTTTTTCGAGGCTCTACGAACCGAACATTCCAGATGCACTCGCTAAGTAACACACGGCTAACCGTTCTCTTTTTCTTTT
>NC_134798.1:5904438-5906938 GCF_046742065.1 Oratosquilla oratoria
GTGGACGTATATCCCAAGTGACCGTTTTTTCCGACACTTGTATGAAGACTTCTGACTTCCCCCCCCAAAAAAAAAATGTTAGTCATGTGTTGCTTATCGAGTCTATCAGGGAATAGTCCGTGTACTAGAGCCTCCGGATGTCCCTCCTCCTGCCACCTCTTTGGTGAAGGAATGAAGATGACTCCAGATGTCTTCATTGCTTCCAAACACCAAAGAGATCCAACAAGACCTTGAGGAGCTCCAGAGGACTCATCTGGAAGAGACGACGCCGAAGAAAAAATAAATGCTGCTAAGTGACCTACAGTGTCTCTCCATGACATTATTTGACACGTCGACTCCGTTAAAAGAAAATAGTAAAAAATTAAAATCTTGATTAGCCCCTGAAGGTTCCGGCTCGTCTTTATCAATATTCTTCTGGCCTGAGGGGGACATCTAGAGGATTAAAGAAATTAAATGGACGTACATCCCATGTATCCTCTTTTTCGGCCATTATCATGAAAGAAAATGAAAAATAGAATGTTAATAAAAGCGTTATTGTTGAAAATAAAAAAACGGTTAGTCGTGTGTTACTTAGCGAGTCTATCTGGGATGTTCGTTTCCTAGAGCTTCGAAGTATCCCTCCTCCTACCACCACTTCGACAACTGTGGAGTAATTTTTTTCAAGGATAGATCAAGACGACACTCCACCTAGCGGGAAGACCCAGAGGAAAGAATTAAGATGAATCTAGATGTCCTCAGTGTTTTCAAACCCTGAAGAGCTCCAACAAGGACTTGAGGAGCTCCAGAGGACTCATCTGGAGGAGACGACGCCGAAGAAAGTCCAAGGGAGATCGTGGAGATGAACTCCAGCACCGATGTCCGACGATGCCCGTCACTAAGGTCTTCATGGAAACGGAGGAGGGCAGTTGAGGATTTTGTTCAGCTGAGGGGAGTCCCGAGGATGATTTGAGTAATCACATGCAATCACGAAGGTTTCGAGGTAAGATATGAATTAATCCACTCATTCTTTGGGGCTCCCACTCAGAAGAATAAAACCTATTGCCTTTCGCCAAAGTAACGTTATAGCCTTGGTGAATCAATGCTCTTTTGGCTGGATCTAAGGCTTGTTTCTGCAAGACGTCTCCACGAGGGAAAAATAAAGACAGAACTCTTAGGACTATAAACTCTCTATAGGATAAAAATATCTCGATTATCGTCTCCAGGACTCGATTCATCTGCCCGCCAAAGATATTTCCTAAAAAAAAAAATCATAATGCTTTGTCACACAACAGAATACTATTGAAAACGGACTACGACTTACTCTGACAACCTCTAATGAGTTCTGGCAGACTCTAACAGACTGACAGACACAGACACCACAACAAATATAAGGTAGAACGGATGCTGCGTCCTTGGTATTGGGATCCAGTGACGGATCTAAATCGTTTCTTCATTTCTTTCTAATTAGTGAAGGCGACGTGACTAGGTCCACTAATCTCGCTATCACTAGCTACTTACTCCAGCCAATAATCCTAGCAACCGGTCTAGGATTACATTTATCATTCACCGGAATCTCTAAGCGGTTATTACTTTGTTTGCAATGCTCACGCTGGTCTTGTCGTTATAATCACCTGGCGTAGTGCAGCCACATCGTCAGAGTTGGCTAAAATGATTGCATAGTTGACATGTCCCTGCAAACACGAAATATATTATCGGTCGCACGTTGATGACAGTAAGAGAACAGTTTGATGTCAAGGCCGAGTCTGACTGAGGCACTGGGTGCCAGCAGTGCCGAGGACTCTCAAGTTAGAGGCCACTGCCAGGCCATCGCCTTAAATAACTAAATAGTAAATAATAAAATTCTTTATTGGTCACGTAAATTATATGAAATTTGTCTTGTGTGTTTTCATAAGAAATCGAGTGCAATCATACATAGATGAGCTACTACAATCTTAGAGTGGCTATCAAAATCTCATTTACACAAAAGCTAGAGAAATACAAAAAAGATACCATCCGAGTTTCAAGCCTTAACAGTCTACCCTATGATATGTTTATTTTTTCCTCATTTAGGATTCTTATACTAGCTGGTACAAAGGATTTAGAAAACCTAGCTGTTCTGCTTTTTATTGATCTCAGTCTTTTTTCCTGAAGGTAACATTTGGTAACTGTCATTCAGTGGGTGTGTTGCACCATTGATAAATTACATGACATCTTTTGATTGCACTCCTTCTGTACATGTCCATCAATGAAATCATATTTTGAACACCCAGTTTTACACAGTTCTTAATTAATATTGCAAGTTTATTTTTTTTTTTACTTATTCTACGCTGCAGTTGCCATACCAACAGGTGATAGAGAATGAAATGACGGTATGTACTGCAGCGGAATAGAATAAATCCATGATTTTTGTATCAATTCTAAGTTTGTACGGTTTCCTTATAAAGTACATTCTGGAATTTACACCATTCATTAAAATGCTCTACTTCCTCTCGATACATGATATCATTATTAGTACTTAATC
>NC_134798.1:5911938-5916816 GCF_046742065.1 Oratosquilla oratoria
AAATTCTACTGTTTTGAAAATAGTTTTTTTATGTTATTACAGTTACTGAATTTTTTATGGCATGTTCAATAAATAAAATTTTGCCTTATCTGAAGCACTCGTTTGAATTGTCACTCTTTTGATTTTTATTTAATTGTGTCACTCTTTTGATTTGTCACTCTTTTAATCACTATTTTAAGAGTGTCACTCTTTTGATTTGTCACTCTTTTAATCACTATTTTAAGAGTGACAAATTATGTCACTCTTTTGATTTGTCACTCTTTTGAACGGATCCCATATATATATATGTATATATATATATATATATTATGTATATATATTACATATGTATATATATATAATATTTATATATATATATATACATATATATATATTATATATACATTATATATACATTATATATACATATACATACATATATATATATACATATATATACATATACATATATATACATATATATATATATATATATATATATACATATTGTATGTATGCGTATGTATATATATATATTATATATATATATATATTATATATATATGTATGTATATATATATGAGAGAGAGAAATTCGCTAGTAACAGCGACATCAATCCGATAATTTTTATGATAGTCGCATGTAGGATTCGAACCCATTGCTTTCGGTCACCTGTAAGATCACCTTCACAGAGCCCTAGCCCACTACACCAACAGACACTTAAAAGCCTTGAAACCTGGAATCGATCTGATTCCCGAGGATAGGAAAGACCACTAATCTGCGACCCTAATTCCTGTTTTACACAAGGCCCAAGTCCACCAGTGGCAAGGGGTAAGGATCGGAACGAATCCCTTTCACGCTTTTCGCCATTGTAACTATGAGAGAAATTCGCTAGTAACAGCGACATTAATCCGATCATTTTTATGACAGTGGCATGCAAGATTCGAACCCACTGCTTTCGGCTACCTGTAAGATCACCTTCACAGAGCCCTAGCCAACTACAGCAATAGAGAATTAAAAGCCGTGAAACCTGGAATCGAACTGATTCCTAAGGATAGGAAAGACCACTAATTTGCGACCCCAATTCCTGTTTTACACAAGGAGGTGAAGGGGCGAAGAGGGTTCCATCGTAGGCGTAAATCAGGGTAAACTAATGTCGTAATGCATTGGTAAATGTTTCTCACAGCCATGATCAAGGAACTCAAGAACTCTGTCAATTACGCACAACAAAATTCTGCAGTGTTCCTTCACTCTTACAATAAAGATCGCCATACAGATAAGGAAACTGCTAATATAATTTATAAATCAAACTGTAGTTTTAAGAGAATATAATAGAATCCTTCTTCATAAGATATTTCCCAAATTACAACATCTCAAAAGCTCAATGGACTGTGTGCCCTGTCAATTCACAATTTTGATCGGTAGGCCCCATGTCTTCGAAGAGACAACTTCTTCAAACCATAGACTTAGAATTTGTCTATTGCACCGTTAGGCTTCTACTTTTTACTTCAGTTTATTTTCCTTCAGCTATGATCTTTCTAGGTAAATAAATGTTCTCTCTTTACTCTTATATATCTATCATCTGTTAATTTTAGTTACACAGCACTCTACTAAGCTCTTGAAAGGAATCCCGTCGAGAACATCTAATTTGGCTCCTAGGTCAGTTCTGAAGTGATGTCATGATTTTTTTTTTAGTCCAATGATCTTTAACTTTATATTTAAGAACCTCACCTAAGGGTGTGATCTTACAACCGTGAACCAATTGAATTTTTCCTCCTCCATCCTTTCTCCAATCATATCCGTCGTTACAAATAAACATGCAATATTATCTTCATAAGCAATCTCGAATTCACGGCACACACACCCCGTTCACATAAGTAAAAGTAAAATCGACATAAAACAATAAAATCGGGTCCCCAAGCACTTGTTTATCAACATAACGACAAGATCAAAGATATACAATTCTCGCCTTCTCGACTTCAAACTGTTGTTTACCAAACAGCCGATCTAATAAGAATTAAACTCTCACTATCTACTCCTCTTTCAACCTTAATTGTCTACCTATATCTACGAGCCGCTTATATGGACACCTGACTGCATAGCATCATTAGCAGTCAACAATTTGTTTTCAAATATCACTGGATTTAATATCCAACATACACCCAACCAAGGCCACGCTACCTGAGTCTCTTACCCTGTCCCCCTGTTCTGTATCCCATCATTACGTATATATTCTTGTACTTCACCTTTTGTAATCTAGCTATTGAAGAGGACCTCAGTGAGTGGTCAAAATATACATACAAGATTATTTAGCTCGAAATCTTATTTTCCTACAGTGGGTTTTAAGGTTAACATATATGTATACTGTGTGGCCCACCTAAGTGGGAACCATTAGAAAAGTCATATGGTCATTTTTTTTTTTTATTAGATTCAACAAATTCTTTAAGTGAATAAATATGCATGTTAGTTTTTATTTTTTAATTTGTTTGTAGATTAACAGTATTTTTTCCAGAAATTGTCTTAACCTTACTATAGATTTCTCACCCATTGAAAGAGCAAAATACGCCAGTTGGTATGAATGGACTAAAAACATTAAGAATTGTAAAAGAAAAGATAACTAAATAAAAATAGGAGAGACAGAGAGACAGAGAGAGAGAAGATTAACAAAGAAGCACCAGAGGAAGACAGTATTTATAAACGGCATAGACTGTTCATGGAGAAAGTCAGTGTGTATATTGATTAAATAGAAATAAAGCTTTCAGTAAAAACTACAGCAAATGAAACACTTGTTGAGAGACACTTTGAGAATAGTCCTCATTCCTCAACGCGACGAGCCATGATGACATTGAAATTGATTAAGTAAAGAATTCATTGCATCCTTAAAGACCATAAAATGAAAATTGAACTGTGTAAGAGGCTAGTAGAGAGACGTGGGTAGAAAGAGGAGTAGATGGTGAGGGTTTCACTTATTTGAGTTGGGTGTTTGGTAAACAAAAGTTCGAAGGCGAAGGTTTGCACAAGCTAGCTTTCCACCTTGAGTCAGAAAACTGGCCGGGAGCCTGTATGACGTATTTTGCTGACGAAAACCTAAGTAAGTTATGCAGAGATTAGAGATTACTTTAGTAAACAATAGTGCATATAGGCTTGTAACAAAGAATCTGATTGAAGAAAAGGTGGAGGATAAGAAAATTGAATTGGTTTATGATCACGACTTAGGGAAGGATCCTAAATATAAAGTTATAGATCACTGGACTAAAGAAATCGAGACATCACTGCAAAAGTTACCTGGGACGTAACGATGCGTGTTCTCACGGAATTCAGAAAGTGTACCTTGAGAAGCACGCAGTGTAAACGGTATTCAAGAAAAAAAGAAAGAAAATCTACAAACATTTCCTTCCCTCTTGTCTGTAATATTATGTAGAAATTCAAAAGAGGAATACTTGTAGGTACAGTACCTACTGTACAAAAATATGTAATTAACACAGAAAAAGAAGTGGGTAAAAGTGAAGAAAAGGGGAAGTGACAAAAGACGGTGGTTAACATTTTGGGAAACGTAATGAAACAAAAGAACGCGAAAGTGGAGGCTTAGGAACTGGCTTTCAATAAAATTACAGGTAATATTACACATAAACCTGTACTTGAGTACAAAGAAGGACTAACTACCATTGCAAGTCCTCGGTGTTGTCTGTATTCTTTCCCGTTGAACATGAAAGGACCAAACTTCACACATAGAAAACACTAATTTCAAGTAATCACTTTTCCCCACTAGTAAATCAGCCTCATGTGTGAAGTTTGGTCCTTTCATGTTCAACCCGGGAAAGAATACAGACAACAACCGAGGACTTGCAATGGGTAGTCCTCTCAGTGCGGTTTCTAGCTTCATTATATATGGAAGTTTTAGAGACAGATTATTTCATAAAGATAATGGGTAGAGACACGCTTTGGCTGAGTTATGTGGACGACGTCATTGTCATCGCTCCGAAAGAGGTACAGTTAGATGACAAGTTGAGTAGATTGAATCATGTCGAACCAAACATCCAGTTTACAATCGAACACGAAGACGGGTAACAGACTAGCTTATCTTGGATACGGTGAATGGGAGGAGAGGTAGTAAGATATCATTCTCTGTCTACAGAAAAAGCACCAATAAAGACGATGTGATTCATTTCTACTCAGCGCATAATAACAAAATTAAAAACGGAGTGGTTATAGGATTTTTCTTAAGGGCGTACCGTATTTGTAGCGAAGAATTTTTAGAGGATGAAATCAAATATATCTTCAAAGTGTTCACAAAACTCAGATACCCGGAAGGACTACTGCACAGATTGAGAAAGAAAGCAACGGTAATAATGAGAAAGAAGAAGGACGACTGGTCCGGAGAAGGCAGGGCTGGGTTTTTGTCCGTCCCCAACTCGAAGTATGCGAGGGGGGTTGGGACATATTCTCACAAAAGCGGGTGTGAGCGTTGCTTTCTCCACGGGTATAAAATTAGGAGAAGTTGTCAAGAATAGAAATAAATCAGAAAAGGATGTAGAGAAGGGCGCAATTTACAATATACCATGTGGTGGTTGTCCGTTAGGATATTATGGATAGACGGGAAGATCAGTGGAGCTACGGACATATGAGCACAAAAATGACGTCAGAGCTCACAGAACCTCCAACTCGCTAGTAGTTCATTTAGACCAATGTGGTCATCTTCCAGATTGGAACAAGATAGAGGTGCTCCACAAAGGTCTAGAGAAAAAGAAAAGAAAAATAGTGGAGGCAGCCTACATTACTTCCCACCCCTGCATCAACCATAGGGAAGGGTTTATAAAATTAGCAGGAGCGGTAATTATTCTGATTATCAAGGAGGTAAAAATGACAATTGAGAACGGAGGGAGAAGTGACAATAGTCGG
>NC_134798.1:5917316-5919816 GCF_046742065.1 Oratosquilla oratoria
CGCAAGAACATTGGAGGTAAAAAAAGAAAATTTCACAATGTTATACAAAAATCGAATATGCCTTAAAAACCTTGTTGTATACTAGTGCAAATTATACGCTAAACCAAATGTTTGCTGACTTACATTTGATTATCTAGAAAATAATTTACGGCAACCCTATCTTGTGACCACATTTATTGTTGTTATGTCTCTATTAGCGATAGGGAGTTTATTCCATGTCTTAGGCCCTCTTACAGGTATCATTCTTGTGCCTATTTCAGTATTAACCCGATGAACATAGAGATTCTATCTTTGCCTTGATGGCCTATCTCTTGTTTTATACTGATGTCGAAGATATTTCTATACAACCATTCGGGGAATCTCTTTTTTAATATTTTAAATATAAACATACATATATCAAATGAACACTTATTTTCTATTTTGAGCCAATTCAAACGTTTAATCGCGGGTGAGACGTGGTCGTATTTACCTATTCCCCCTACAGCAACTCTAGCAGCAAAGTTTTGTAATTTTTGTACTCTTTCAATCTGGGTTTTATTAGCTGAGCCCCATACATTTGAGCAATAATTTATTATGCTGAGTACCAGTGCGTCAATTCCCATAACTCGCGTTTCATAATCAAGACAATCCTTTATTCGTGTGAGGTACATAAGTATCCCCGTGACTTTCTTATGTATATGATCTATGTGACTATCGAAAGACAAATATTGGTCCATATACACCCCCAGATTCTTAACTACTTTTACAGGTTTAATGACTGAGCCGTTAAAATTTATGATCGTGTCTTCTGGTATTCTTGATATATACTGCCTAGAACCTACAAACATACATTGAGTTTTCTTTTCGTTTAATAGCAGTCCGTTTAATTTGGAAATAGGTTTTAACCCTTAGCAGTATATTTTCAGCTTTTCTTATCAACTCGTCTAAGCCTTCAAAATTTCCGGTCATTATGATTTGAGAGAGAGAGAGAGAGAGAGAGAGAGAGAGAGAGAGAGAGAGAGAGAGAGAGAGAGAGGTGGAGAGAGAGAGAGAGAGAGAGAGAGAGAGAGAGAGAGAGAGAGAGAGAGAGAGAGAGAGACGGGGGAGGGGAGACGACCAGAGCCCTCACGATTTCACTCATCTCCGCAGGGTCTTTGTCTCTCTCCAACCCGGACCCGACCCAGGAGGCAAATCAAAAGACGGTGGATCTGCGCAGGGGACAGCCATGAGCCCTGTTTGTTGGTGCCATACAAAAATTTCCTTAATGAAGAAAATTTCTGGTTTTGTTCGTAAGGGGATTCAAAGCATACAAGACGGAATGTCAGGTATTGCTAAGCGGCTAAGACAATACGGCAACGAAATATCCGAAAGTTTCAATTCAGTATTTCGACCACCGCCTATTTCTGAACCTCAATCGTATAAGGAAGAGAAGGAGAGACACCCATCATGGGTACCAATTCCTGTGTAGTTTGAAAGACAGAGGTCGTGGATTCCGGTGTCCGCTACTCCCAAACCAAAGCGTGACTTTCAAAAGAATGTGTCAGCAGTACAGTCCCTCAGGTATCTACATACCTTTGAGAAAGCAAAGGTGGATTTATATGCCGATGCGCCCTAGAATGGGCTTTTCATGGTAGCAAAACATAGACAACGCACGGAAAGTGACGGTGATGAAATCCTTGAGTCTATTAGGCACTTATTCAAGGCTTCCGACAGCAACAGGCCAATTTAGATGAGCGATAGAGATCGATTCCCATCCTGGATTCAAATCAACATGGGTATCGAAAGGCAAAGATCCTGGATCCCATTCAGATGCAGTCCGAAACGAACCAAAGAGTTCAAACAAACAGAAACATCTCTCCTTCATTCCTGTAATCCCAACGAGCCGGAAAGCGATTTAAAGCTTAATTCACAGAAAGTAATGGCACAATCAAGTTCAGAAGAACGTGCACAGGCCGTAAATGAACGTAGGAAGAACATGTCAAAGCAAGAGAAGGAAAGAATTCCTTCGTGGTTTTAGCTAAATCTTGGGTTTGAGAGACAGCGCTCATGGATTCCCCTCGTATTAAAGCCAAAAAAGTCGCAGAAATAGACATCCACCCATAACAGTCCACGACCTCAATGCAAACCTATGGAGAAGGTAAGAATTCCTTCATGGTTTCAGTTGAACCTTGGGTTTGAGAGGCAGCGGTCATGGATTCCTTTCGTTTTAAAACCAAAGAAATCGCAGTACACGACAACCATCCGTCACAATCAACCACCTTAGGCTCTACAAACCCTCTATCAGTCGGAGAAACTCAAGCTAGCGCTCTACTCGTAGTAGAACGTAACAAGCTCTTTCTTCCTTTTGGCAAACCAACTTAAAGGGTATCATGAAGACATTCGTAATGAGGACAACATTCTTGAAAGTATCCGGAATCTATACAAGGAATGTTCGGAAAACTAGAACAACTGCAAGTTGAAAGAGAAGGAAAGATTACCTTCTTGGATACCAATCCACTTGGGCTATGAAAGATAGCGATCC
>NC_134798.1:5924816-5927316 GCF_046742065.1 Oratosquilla oratoria
TTCCAGGGCTATTGCAATGAATTGCAGGCTGGCAAAACATTGTAAGGCTAATGGATGGGCATTTGTCGACAACTGGGACCGCTTTTATGGTAAGAATCACCTATACACAAGGGACGGAGTGCACTTGTCTCCCAAAGGATTTCGGCTCCTTGCTGAATCCCTTGAGCGAGAAGTAGGCATCCTACAGGGTTTTTTCGGGTAGATTATGTGGGAGTAGGGGGGGAAGTATCGGAATATAGTTTAGGAAATAGAAACAACTTAGAGGACTGTACAAAAAATCACCAAAGCAGGTGGAGGGAAGATAAACTTAAAGTTTACTATACAAATAGTAGGAGCATAATTAACAAAATTGATTTGCTGCGAGGTAAAGCATGCGTAGAAAATTTCGATATTATAGCCATTACTGAATCCTGGATCAACATGGCTGATAAACATTTCCTTCCGGAAATCGAAATAGAAGGATATAAGTTTTTTCATAAGGATAGGGTCGGCAGGAATGGGGGAGGTGTAGCACTTTTCGTTAAAAATACATTAAACTGTATTATCAACAATTCGATTAAGGAAGAGGACTGTACGGAATCTATTTGGGTAGAGATTATAGGCAAGAATAAGAAAGTTATTATTGGCGTCTTGTATAGACCTCCTAACCTTAGCATTGAGCAGACTGATTCCCTAATTCATGAAATTCACAGAGCGTCCCAGTACAAAAACGTTGTAATCATGGGAGATTTTAAACTATAGAAACATTGACTGGGAAACTTTAATAGGAGATCATGAAGCGAAACAATTCCTAGATGTGGTGCAGGATAATTTCCTAAAACAAATGATTACCGATCCTACGAGGGGACAAAATACCCTGGACTTAATTCTAACAAAAAATGAGCACCAAATTAGCAGCATAATAGTGGGCGATAGTCTAGGCTTTAGCGATCATCAAGAAATAAGATTTAATATTATCTGGGAAAAAATAAAAAGTACAAAATAACGTTCAAGTACCAGACTTCAGGAAAGCAAACTTTGACAATATAAAAACCTATTTGAAATTGAATACGAAAAACAATCCGGACGTTTCAAACATTCTTGATTCTCGTTGCGGGGCTGATAATCAGAAGTGGGTCAAGGAGGATACGCGTACCTTGGGTCAGGTCTGGGTCAAAGAGAGAAATACGCATACCTTAGATCAGGTCTGGGTCAAAGAGATTGATGCGCGTGCCTTGGGTCAGGTCGATTCGGGGCGACGGCCCAAAAATCAGGTCAGTACTTTGGATGAGATGTATAGCAATCTGGCAGATCTAATTATTAATGCACAAAACACATTTATCCCCCTAAAGTCAATACGAAAAAATAGTAATACTCCCAAATGGATGACGGACAGATTGAAACATGAGATCGGAATTAAAAGAGGACTTTACGTAAAAATAAAAAACGGGGAATCACACCTTAGATCAAGATATAACGAAATGGCAAAGCTGGTTAAAAGGAATACACGTTCAGCGAAACGTAATTATGAAATCAAGGTTGCCAGTCAAGCAAAATCAAAACCCAAAGGGTTTCTTTCACCTCTATAGAACAAAAAATAAAGAAAGAATAGGACCAATTAAAAACGATGAAAATGTCATGATAGAATCGGAAGAAAAAATGAGTGAGGAGTTTAACAATTATTTTCTATCGGTGTTTACTAATGAGAGGTTAGATAAAGTACCTGACTGCGATCCGATTTTCAGAGGGGATGAAGAAAATAGCCTAACTAATATCAGTATTAGTAAAGAAGAAGTTATCAAGCAGATTGACAGACTTAAAGCTACAAAATCTCCGGGTCCGGACGAAATTTTTCCAAGAATGCTTAAAGAGTGTAAATTTGAAATCTGCGACCAGTTAACTGAAATATTCAATAAATCGGTAGACACTGGTTCTGTTCCAACTGCTTGGAGGCAGGCAAACGTTGTTCCTGTTTTTAAGAAGGGAGATAGATCGACCATATGCAACTACAGGCCAATCAGTTTGACATCGGTTATAGGAAAAAATGCTTGAATCAATAATAGTAAATAGACTCAGAGAACACATTGAAGGGCATAATTTAATTCGTGATTCACAGCATGGTTTCTCCAAAGGTAAGTCATGCGTGACTAATCTTCTATCCTTTTACACTAAGGTATATAAGGCGTCAGACAACAATGAAAATTACGATGTTATTTACCTTGACTTTAGCAAAGCGTTCGACAAAGTGCCACACCAGAGACTACTAAATAAAATCAAAGCCCATGGCATAGGAGGAAAAGTGTTAGAATGGATTAGAGCTTGGATTAGTAACAGAAAACAGCGGGTCACCATAAATGGAATAAAATCTAGGTGGGGCAATGTTACTAGCGGGGTCCCCCAGGGCTCGGTTTTGGGTCCCTTATTGTTCATTATGTATATAAACGACTTAGACGATGGGTTGAATAGTGATGTTAGTAAGTTTGCGGACGACACTAAAATAGGACGCCTAATTAGGTCAGGA